>NC_069126.1:8618620-8795501 GCF_026914265.1 Mya arenaria
TATTTGCTTAATGCTTCTACAGTGGTTCAACATTCAACTGATAATCTTGAATAAAAATATATCTATCTAGATTAATAATCGGGGCTTCAAGTTATAAGTTTGATATCGACAACAAATTTTTCATTACTGTGACGTAAATGACGTAAGTCAGTGAAAGAAACCCATTAAACCCCACAGAAATTAGCTTGGTTTGCCCTTAAAGCTGGGGTACATACTACATGTACTAGTTAAAGTATTAAGTAGTTCTCCTTATTTCCTCAGCTCTATGTTACAATTACTGAAAGGAACGGATTAAACACCATAGAAAGATCTAAGTTTGCTCTTAAAGTGGTCTTATTCCTAGAAAACGTCCATGAGAGTGCATGTGTATATCCCAAAACACTACCTTATAGTCAGGTGGGTTACATACGACTAGAAACAAAAGCCCTATCACAACATTGCTAATAAAATGCTTGTAGACCATTCTGTATAAGGGAGAAAAAGCCATTGATAAATAAATTCAGGGACAATTTACCAGAAAGAAAAATTGGCACTTATTAGACTTTTACCGCATAACAAAATATAACCTAAGTGACAGAAGTAACATTAGCGACATTGATTTCGGACAACCACTTTCGATTGTCAATGATATGTAATTGTTAGCGAAGATTTATCGATTGTACTCAAAATTATTTCATCACTACTATCATATCTGTTTCAATTTGTAGACCATTTTAACAGAAGAAGAAAAAGCCAGCTTCAAGCCAGTATGCGGGATGTTAAAGAAAGGGGAAGCTAGCTTTCACCACCCTCTAGCTGTCCATGGTTCATATGGTAACAGGTATGACCATAATTGCTGTGTTACTTATATGAACATCATGCCTCTAACATGAATGGCACATTGCATTCGTCCAGGAATGGGCAGGCGGTGACCCCATATTTTTTCATATCCGGTCACTTATCTTTAAAATACATGGCACAAAATGATGTCTATTCTCCAATTCTGATGAATAAATGAAATAATTCCCATAAATAATCAATTTAAACAGGTTGTTAATGTTATATATACATTAGGGGATTAGTAAGGGAACCGATATCAGACATACTGGGCACAAGAAACCATATTTTGGTGAGAACAAAGAAGGAAACCCAATATGGTTTCCTTTGTCCCGTATAACCCATATCAGGTCACCTATGGTATTAACACCATAAGTTACAGTTGAACACCGTTCATCCGAAATCGTAGGGACCCAAAAGAATATTTCAAAATAGCAATATTTCGGATTAACAATTTTCAGAAAATTACAGCGTTCACAAATTATAGATGACATGAAATATTAAGGCGGGGATAGCGATTTTGGATTAAAGATTTATAATTTAGTTTAACAAAGAAGGAATAAAATCAGGATTGAAAAATAATTTTGATATACCGGTAGCGATAATTTCGGATAAACGTTATTTGGCATAATAGCGATGTTCAACTGTATTATTTTATAATATATTGTAACTGTATTGGATATCTGATATCATAATATACATTTCAATGTTGAAAAAGTAGCAATGTTATTTTTATAATTTCATAAGATTCTTCAAGATCATATATTGACAACTTGAGCAGGCTTTGTGGTGCGTTGAGAGATTATAAAATCTGCCTGCTTCTATTGGCATTATTTTTTGTGTCTTGACTCGACCCTATTAGTGAAGACAAATTTGGAAGACCAAAAGTGGAAATTAACCCCATCAGAGGATGAGGGATAAGATCAAATAATCTAGAGTCTAAATTGCGGTCATTTAAGAGAACTGAATGACATCTTAATTGTGACGAAACAGAAAAGAAAAAAGAGTTTGGCCTACTGGTAGCTTAATGGAGACGGACCAGGCTCTGAACATATGTATGATATTGTCTATTTAAATCAGAGGACAAACACATTGTCGTTGTCTGCTTTGCAATGCTTTGTCTTCGTCCGCCTTGTCGTCGCAGACATATAGGAATCTGGCGCCGACATATAGGGGTCTGGGGTACTATTAAAGTAAATGCAGACATAAAGGAATCTGGCCTCGTCTTTGTCTGCCTTGATTTTTGTTGTTGTTTTTTTTGGTTGTGGTGCTGGTGGGGTGGGGTTGGGGGTTTTGGTTGAGGTCCATTGGCCCGGACTGATTGCGATTTCAAACTTTTATAAGCTCAGCCCCATAGTGGTATGCATTTACTTATTCGGCAGTTGGAATATCTTAAAGTCAAATACTAACATACTCTATTGTGAATTTTTTCAAAGAATTTATGCCAATTTAACGTACCAGTAGATAGATAGATCTACAGAACTTCACAGAATCAAGGAGGTTTGTGTTCAAACATTAATTGAGGAAGTCTGTGCTCAATTTGGGAAAGTTTGATTGGCATAGGGATCAAGTTTCATTTAGGGAAGTTTGTGCTCAATGTGTATTTGGTAGTCCGGTCCATGGAATCTACAGAGAAAGGCTTCATACATGTATGTATTTAATTCAAGGTCATGTTACAGGTCAGACAGCTCGAGAAGAGCAGCGGTGCTGAACTATTTCAAGGACGGGGTCTGTTCCAATACAGATGAGGAAATTCTCAGTGATATACGCATACCAAAGGTGGGGCATGGAAAGTTACTTGCGCTTCTTATCATGTCTGATTTTCGAGATATTTTCATTTCCTTGGTGTCATGAACGTCATTGTTCAAACACCCTAATCTTGGCCAATACTCAAAGACTACTAAATATATTAAGGTGATAATAACTTGTGCTCATTATTTTGTTTAATTGTTGCCCTTGATTAACACAGAAAAAGACCTCCTGTTACTGGTATTAAGAGAAGTACAAAGAAAAACTGCAGCTGTATATTACTTCTGAGGACTTAAAGCTGCACCTTCACAGATTGGACGTTTTGACAACTTTTTTATTTTTTGTCTTGGAACGAGTCAATTTGTGCGAAAATCCATGGAAACCAATTAAATAAGACTGCTGACAAAACATTTGATCACAGATTTTTGTATTTAAGTTAAAAAAATGATGTTTTATGCATTTTTCTTAAACCGTTAGTGACAATTTAAGCCATAAAACATTAATTTTCGAACGGAAAAATGAAAATCTACAATCTGATTTTTTGTCAGCAATCTTATAGCATTGGTTTGCAGATATTTATGCAAAAATTTGCTCTTTCCAAGGCAAAAAATAAAAAAGTTGTAAAAATGGTAAATCTATGAGAGTGCAGCTTTAAAGCAACTATGAATTAATTGTTAGATTTTCATCTCCACACACCCACTCTTTTTTCTACAGCCCCTTAAATTTTATTGACTTGAATAAAAAAGTTGAACTAGGCTCTGTATTTGCGTATCAGTTTGGTACTGCTCGGGAACGGCTTTTATTCATACCGACAGTGTCAATGTATAACATTCACATCTAAAAAAGGAGAATTCTTATGGTTCTTCTTGAAAAACATGTATATGGTCCCTTCTGCAATGAGAAAGAGCATGAACACATACATATTCAATGGCGAAACAATCACCTCACCCCCATTTGACTCCCTAGTGTACAAGATAACTGGTATTGCTGAAACTTCAAGTAAAATACTATACATCCAAGAATACAAGTAAGTAGAACACTCAATCTATGGTACAATTCATACAAAAAATGGTATTATTTTCATGCTCAAATCCATGTGACCTTTCCCATGCTACTTTCCCATGCAACAATTCCATATGACATTTACATGCAAAATCCATGTGATATTTCAGTGCAATAATTCCATGCGACATTCCCATGCAACAATTATATTTGATAATTCTATGTGATAATTCTGTGTGATACATATGACTGTCTAATGGGACAATCCATGTTATTTGTTTCAGGGTGAAAAGATGGAAGGGCAGTTCTTTCCCCTGGTGTTTGATCCAGTGTGTATGGAACAGTAGAGAGTATAATGTTGGCTCCTCCCTGTTGTGTTCAAAAGGGACAATTGTTTTAATGTTACTTTGTTTGTTTTCATGTTAAAAACTGTTATATCTTTTGTAATTTGGTTAATCGTTCGCAACCACTGTACTTCAGTCTATTACACTTTGTAAATACCGTGGGACAATTGACTAACAAGATCTCGTTTTAATGAATATGCATGAGGCAGGGGAGGCAACTCTTCTTTCTATGAATTTGCACAGTTAAATACTCTTCAATAGCCCTGTATTGTCAGGTTTCTCCGCAGGCGAGTGGTCTGGGCTGCTGTTAAAGGAATTGAAGTGAAAGCATAGACCAAGTTCAAATTCAGCTTTCACCACTCTGCTTTTTCTACGGAAAAATTTTAGTACAAGTGCTTGTGCATATTTCCACATTTGAATATTGCGGAACCGATAAAATTGCCTCATAAATTATTCATGATTAAGAGATTTGTCATTTCAAAAGAGCATTATTATTAACAAATTGTGATTTTCATAACAGCATTATGAATTATAAATTGTGATTTTCCTAACAAAATCATAAACAATGAATTGTGATTCATTGTGATTTTCATAATAGAATTATACATAATAAACTGTGTCTAACGAATAATAAATTGTGATATTCATAACAGCATCACGAATAATAAATTGTGATATTCATAACAGCATTATGAATAATAAATTGTGATATTCATAACAGCATTATGAATAATGAATTGTGTTTTTCATTACAATGCTATGAATTATAAATTGTGGTTTCCATAACAGCATAAGCTCTGGAGTATATCATACATAGACACTGATGATGATAGTATAAGTTTTTGGTCTCTTTTATTTGTGACTGTAATCTACAGAAATCTGAATATATAAATAAACTCTACAACTCAAAAAACACCAGAAATATTTAACATGGTATTGGTGTTGACATGTATTTTGACATTTATTTACAAGAGTCATAAAGAAGCAGCATATAGGTTACAACACTTGACAGATGCATTTGTTTAATGCATTATAATGTTTAACTCATTTAGCACTAATGATAACAACAAAAAAACAACATTATATTGGTAAAGATAAAGAATAGATACCGGTATGTTGGCGCATTTTTTATTGAAAACCCCATTTTGTTTTAAATGTTCACAAATCATGTGTTTTTTGGTGCTTTTTTAATGTTAGTTGTAGTAAATTCTTGTCTTTGAACAAAAATAAAAAATAGGATGCATAAGCCATTTGGTATGTTGGATGTATCATAATGTCGCCTCCTTTGTAATGGCAGACATATAAAGTTATGTGACATCGTTTTCATCCACGTTGTCGTTGTCCGCTTTGTAATGGCAGAAAAACAGGGATCTATACAATTGGCTGCTGGCATCATCTTTATCCATGTTGTCGTTGTTTATTTATTGCAGACATATAGGGATTCAGAGTCGACTTCGTCCGCCTCATCGTCTTTCACTTAGTAATGACAGTCATATAGAAATCTAGCGTCGTCTCTGTCCGCCTCATCACCTTACACTAAGTAATGGCAGGCGTCTCCATCCGCCTCATCGTATTTCACTAAGTAATGGCAGGGGTCTCCATCCGCCTCATTGTCTTTCACTAAGTAATGGCAGGCATCTTCATCCGCCTCATCGTCTTTCACTAAGTAATGGCAGGCGTCTCCATCCGCCTCATCGTCTTTCACTAAGTAATGGCAGGCGTCTCCATCCGCCTCATCGTCTTTCACTAAATAATAGCAGGCGTCTCCGTCCGCCTAATCACCTTACACTAAGTAATGGCAGGCGTCTCCATCCGCCTCATCGTCTTTTACTAAGTAATGGCAGGCGTCTCCGTCCGGCTCATTGTCTTTTTCTAAGTAGTGGCAGGCGTCTCCGCCTACCACATCGCCTTACACTAAGTAATGGCAGAAATATAGGAATCTGGCGTCGTCTCCGTCCACCTCATCGTCTTTCAGTTAGAAATGGCAGGCATATAGGAATCTAGCGTCGTCTCCGTCCGCCTCATCGCCTTACACTAAGTAATGGCAGAATATAGGAATCTGGCGTCGTCTCCGTCCTCCTTATCGTCTTTCACTAAGTAATGACAGGCATATATGAATCTGGTGTCGTCTTCGTCCGCCTCATCGTCTTTCACTAAGAAATGGTAGAAATATACGAATCTGGAGTCGTCTCCGTCCGCCTCATCGTCTTCTACTAAGTAATGACAGGCATATAGGAATCTGGCGTCGTCTCCGTCCGCCTCATCGTCTTTCACTAAGTGATGGCAGAAATATAGGAATCTGGCGTCGTCTCCGTCCGCCTCATCGTCTTTCACCAAGTAATGGCAGAAATATAGGAATATGGCATATAAAGGTTATTGTTGTTGTTGTTGTTGTTGTTGTTGTTGTAAGGATCTGGTGTCGTCTTCGTCCGCGTTGTCGTCGCCTGCTTTGTAATAACAAAAACAAAGGGATCTGGCGTCGTCTTTCCCACGTTTTCGTCGCCTGCTTTGTAATAGCAAAAACAAATGGATCTGACGTCGTCTTTCCCGCGTTGTCGTCGCCTGCTTTGTAATAGCAAAAACAAAGAGATCTGGCTTCGTCTTTCCCGCGTTGTCGTCGCCTGCTTTGTAATAGCAAAAACAAAGAGATCTGGCTTCGTCTTTCCCGCGTTGTCGTCGCCTGCTTTGTAATAGCAAATACAAAGGGATCTGGCTTCGTCTTTCCCGCGTTTTCGTCGCCTGCTTTGTAATAGCAAAAACAAAGAGATCTGGCATCGTCTCCGTCCGCCTCATCGTCTTTCACCAAGTAATGCCAGAAATATAGGAATCTGGCATCGTCTCCGTCCGCCTCATCGTCTTTCACTAAGTGATGGCAGAAATATAGGAATCTGGCGTCGTCTTTGTCCTCGTTTATTTGTTGCTGTTTAAGTAATGTCAGACATAAAGCCTTGTAAGAAAAGTTACCATGGCAAATAAAGGTTATTGTTGTTGTTGTTAGGATCTGGTGTCGTCTTCGTCCGCGTTGTCGTCGCCTGCTTTGTAATAACAAAAACAAAGGGATCTGGCGTCGTCTTTCCCACGTTTTCGTCGCCTGCTTTGTAATAGCAAAAACAAAGGGATCTGGCGTCGTCTTTCCCGCGTTGTCGTCGCCTGCTAAGTAATGGCAGAAATAATGTGATCTGGCGCCGTCTTTTCCGCGTTGTCGTTGGCTGCTGATTAATGGCTGTCACACAGGAATCTTGCGTCGTCCTTGTCCGCGTTGGCTTCGCATGTTATGTTACGGCAGATTCGTGCTGTAAGTTTGCCATGCGAAGAGGGATCTACGTAAGTAAATTGGCACTAATTTCTACGTGACAAGACGCTGTGTCGTTGCAAGTTTGTACGCCAGAGGTCAAGGTCATACTTAAAAAGACATCGTTTAAAAATAAAATTCATTTGTATTTTGGCCTGTCTAGGCTGTAACTTCGTCACTTCAGGATTTTAAAATAACTGTTCACAGAAGTTTACCAAGATATTATATAATGTGCCGTACAAGACCAATACAATTATGTAGGTCAAAGGCCAAGGTTGCACATACGTGTGATTTGTGAAAACAATATTGGCTAGTCCGCGCTGTAACTATTGTTTTGAAATAATGTGCACAAATGTCCACCATGACTAGACAATGTCTCCGTGTAACAAGTTTACATTTGAGGATCATAAGTCAAAATTGTATTTTGACTTCTTTCAGCTATAATTTAGCCTTGCATTGGGGTATTTCAAAATGTTGTTGCACTAAGTAATGGAAGGCGTCTCCATCCGCCTAAACGTATTTTACTAAGTAATGGCAGGCGTCTCCGTCCGGCCCATTGTCTTTTTCTAACTAGTGGCATGCGTCCGTGCTGCCACATCGCCTTACACTAAGTAATGGCAGAAATATATAGGAATCTGGCGTCGTCTTCGTCCGCCTCATCGTCTGTCACTAAGTAATGGCAGGCGTCTCCGTCCACCACCTCGCCTTACACTAAGTAATGGCAGAAATATAGGAATCTGGCGTCGTCTCCTTCCGCCTCATCGTCTGTCACTAAGTAATGGCAGGCGTCTCCGTCTGCCACATCGCTTTACACTAAGTAATGGCAGAAATATAGGAATATGGCGTCGTCTCCGTCCGCCTCATCGTCTTTCAGTTAGAAATAGCAGGCATATAGGAATCTAGCGTCGTCTCCGTCCGCCTCATCGCCTTACACTAAATAATGGCAGAATATAGGAATCTGGCGCTGTTTCCGTCCTCCTCACTTTCACTAATTAATGGCAGAAATATAGGAATATGGCGTCGTCTCCGTCCGCCTCATCGCCTTTCACTAAGTAATGACGGGCATATATGAATCTTGTAATCGTCTTCGTCCTCCTCATCGCCTTACACAAAGTAATGGCAGAATATAGGAATCTGGCGTCGTCTTCGTCCGCCTCATCGTCTTTCACTAAGAAATGGTAGAAATATACGAATCTGGAGTCGTCTCCGTCCGCCTCATCGTCTTCTACTAAGTAATGACAGGCATATAGGAATCTGGTGTCGTCTCCGTCCGCCTCATCGTCTTTCACTAAGTGATGGCAGGAATATAGGAATCTGGCGTCGTCTCCGTCCGCCTCATCGTCTTTCACTAAGTAATGGCAGAAATATAAGAATCTGGCGTCGTCTCCGTCCGCCGTATCGCCTTTAACTAAGTAATTGCAGAAATATAGGAATCTGGCGTCGTCTCCGTCCGCCTCATCGTCTTTCACTAATCAATGGCAGAAATATAGGAATATGGCGTCGTCTCCGTCCGCCTCATCGTCTTTCACTAAGTAATGGCAGAAATATAGGAATCTGGCATCGTCTCCGTCCGCCTCATCGTCTTTCACCAAGTAATGGCAGAAATATAGGAATCTGGCATCGTCTCCGTCCGCCTCATCGTCTTTCACTAAATAATGACAGGCATATAAGAATCTGGCGTCGTCTTTGTCCGCGTTTATTTGTTGCTGTTTAAGTAATGGCAGACATAAAGCCTTGTAAGAAATGTTACCATGGCATATAAAGGTTATTGTTGTTGTTGTTGTTGTAAGGAACCTGGCGTCGTCTTCGTTCGCGTTGTCGTCGCCTGCTTTGTAATCGCAAAAACAAAGGGATCTAGCGTCGTCCTCGTCCGCGTTGTCGTCGCCTGCTAAGTAATGGCAGAAATAGAGGGATCTGGCGCCGTCTTTTCCGCGTTGTCGTTGGCTGCTGATTAATGGCTGTCACACAGGAATCTTGCGTCGTCCTTGTCCGCGTTGGCTTCGCATGTTATGTTACGGCAGATTCGTGCTGTAGCTTTCCCATGCGAAGAGGGATCTACGTAAGTAAATTGGCACTAATTTCTACGTGACAAGACGCTGTGTCGTTGCAAGTTTGTACGCCAGAGGTCAAGGTCATACTTAAAAGGTCATTGTTTAAAAATAAAATTTATTTGTATTCTGGCCTGTCTAGTCTGTAACTTCGTCACACAGGATTTTAAAATAACTGTTTACAGAAGTTTACCAAGATATTATATAATGTGCCGTACAAGACCAATATAATTATGTAGGTCAAAGGCCAAGGTTGCACATACGTGTGATTTGTGAAAACAATATTGGCTAGTCCGCGCTGTAACTATTGTTTTGAAATAATGTGCACAAATGTTCACCATGTCTAGACAATGTCTCCGTGTAACAAGTTTTATAAAATTGTATTTTGACTTCTTTCAGCTATAACTTAGCCTTGCATTGGGGTATTTTAAAATGTTCGGCATTTTTAATGTCAGTTTATTTTCTTAAACTGGTCAGGGAAATTTGGGAGATGGTAAGGGGAAAGTCAGGGAAACTTGGGAGATGGTAAGGGGAAAGTCAGGGAAACTTGGGAGATGGTAAGGGGAAAGTCAGGGAAACTTGGGAGATGGTAAGGGGAAAGTCAGGGAAATTTGGGAGATGGTAAGGGGAAAGTCAGGGAAACTTGGAACCTGAGATCGAGGGCCGTTGAAACAATTTGTAAAATTCTAAAATCTTCTATTGGCACTAAATATTAATTTATCAGAAGAGGTGGTAAGGGTTGGTCAATGGGGAGAATGGAGGCCAACATTATCCTATTATGCTCATAGATGACCAATTAAACTCATATGAACGTCGATAGTCCGGGTAATATGGGATTTGGTAAGGAAAAAATCAAGGATTTTTTTAATGATTTGTGAGAAACCTGTTAAAAAGACAACGCTCAAAATTGCTTGTATTGTTCTTGTCAATACTGTCAATTGGTCGTTCATTTGGATAATTCAAAATAACTTGGCGCACATTTTCAACATAGCACACGAAACACTCGTGTCAGTATAATACTATTCATTATTCTTCGTGAAAATGAGTGCTGTTGTTTTAACTGCGAAAAACCTTTCAGAGTTTTTCATCTCTCATATCCATTACTAATCATAAAACTGCCCAAACCCTCTCTTTGCACAAATGTTAAACACCTGGTTTTCAACGCATTGAGGCGTCAAGTTCGAATTATTTTCTCTTGATGGGTAACATTTTAGAACTCATTCATCGTTGCTATATGAACTACTTGTACGACTCCGATTTGTTCGATATGCAGCATTATACCACATCGATTAGGTTAAATGTCCTCATTAGGTTTTCAGTTGACGCTGTGGCGTCAAGTCAAAATGAAGCTGATTCCTCTATTTAAAAGTCATTTACTTACTTTGAGAAATCTGTATGTAATTCAATACCGCTTTTTATTCGCGAATCATCATCTTTGTTTGCATTTAAAGCACAATTCAAAAAACACTTACAAAACAATGACTTTAGTGAATGACTGTCTGTTAAAATTGTTAGTTTAAAAGCTATTTATTCTTGTCATTTATAATTTTGAATATTTTACTGAGTATATGTTGTGTTTGAATGTCGTCGTGTTTGTTATTGTTTGAATGAAAATCGTATTCTAATACGTTTGTAGAATCCATTGAAGACCACAAAGAAGATACTTATGTAACTTGAAGCTGCACTCTCACAGATTGAAGGTTTTTACAACTTTTTAATTGTTTGTCTTGGAACGAGCCAATTTTTGCAAAAATCCATGGAAAGCAGTTAAATAAGACTGCTGACAAAACATAGATCGCCGATTATTATATTTAAGTTCAAAAATTAATGTTTTATGCATTTTTCCTAAACCGTTAGCAACGGTTTAAGCCATAAGAGATTAATTTTCGAACGGAATTCTGAAAATCTACGATCTGATTTTTGTCAGCAATCTTATATTACTGGTTTGCAGATATTTACGCAAAAAATGCTCTTTCCATGACAAATAAATAAAAAGTTGTAAAAATGGTGTATCTGTGAGAGTGCAGCTTTAATGTGTTATCTTCATGAAATAAAGTTAGTATCATTGAAGTTCATTAATCGATTGTCTGCCGACTGTATTTGACTTGCAATATGGCTTGACCTCCCACGTCTGTCAGTGTAACACAATTGAATGTCGTTGTCACAGAGAGAAATTTACGCCCACCAGCAAGGTAGCCATCTCAGAGAGTCCCGTGCCGTCTTCGCGATGGGTGAATGCCATTTGGAACACCTCAGCAATTTCCATCGAAAATAGCCTTGGATGTATATGGACGGCTTACGATGTCAGAAATATTTGCATTTAATCATGCTGCAAATAGTAATTTCAATTTAGCAGTTAAACCTAATATATATTATTATTAAATTTTTAAAAACTACTTATACTGATGTACCGGCATACAGGCCAGAGAACACTGAATACATTTTCTATATATTCTATAGTCAATTGTCCAATTTCAGTGTGTGTATACCACGTGATGAATTGCGTCATAAATGCTACGTCGAACTTGAAATCAACATTTTGCTTCGAATGAAGTCTTAAAACAAAGATAACTTCACTATTTTTTAACCCTTTTAATTGAAACATAGCAAAGTCTACGCCGTTTACGGAGCCCCGCCTTCGGTCTTCTAACATATTTTGATTAAGAATTTAGTTTCTTTAAAGTCTTCGACAAACCTTTTCACAAAACGGCCGCCTGACGAAGCCCCGCCTTCGGTCTTTAACCAGAGTTTAGAGAGTGTAGTTTCTTAATACACTTCGACAAATCTTTTCACAATACGGCCGTCTGGCGGAGCACTGTCAAAACATTATTTTGGAAACAGGCTTGTCAAAGTGTTTTATGAAACTTATCAAACTCCGATAATAAAACGAAGGCGGGGCTCTTTCAGCGGCAAAGACTGGCCTTTGTTTCATTTAAAATGGTGTTGTAAAAGAAGAGTATACACCGACTGAATTTGCATGCACGATAACACTGATTCCTAGTGCGTCACGACCCTATCACCATATATCGAAGAAAGCACCACTTGTGTACTAAACATTAAACACCGTAAGAAAATAAGTTACGTTCCTCCTAAGAAAAATAAAATTTGTTGAACGTAACCACTGTGTATTCGGTAAAATGACCATATCCGGTGTCATTCGGAGCTCCTCGGCCATTTTTATCGAAAACAACCTCGGATGTATTTGGACGGTTTACATTCTTATTAAGAGGTACGTTTAAGTCCGCTGCAAGTAGATCGCGTAGTAATTTTATTTAGCAGTTATGACTTTACTCTTGGAAATCTTAATTATGTTAGCAATAATATACTGCATTGGCAATCAATTTAAACTTAGATTAATAAATACAATTCTAAAACACTTCATTTCATAAATGATATAATTCAAAAAATTTACGAACTACTTCAACTGATGTACCGGCATACATCCGAGGTTGTTTTTGATAAATATGCCCGAGGAGTTCCGAATGATCCGGTGTACGAGGACAAACAATGCGGTGAAAATGTAAACAATAAACAGTAGACTTTCGGTCCAGCCAACCCCGGCTAAAATCCCCGACCTGCGGGAAAAAACTGCATGTGTAAATAAAAAGATATAAGGCATGTAACAATGAGTAGGCACTTCCGAATTTATGTACTTTGCCCTACATCCCAGGTTGTTTTCGATGGAAAATGGCCGAGGAGTTCCGAATGCCAGCGAATCAAAGAAGTATTATAGCCAATAGGCGCGGGCACGCCTTGTGAACTCTTAAGGTATTTAGAAGAGAGATGGAATCTACATCTGTAACTAGTGTAGTACAGTAACTCAGACCACAGGAATTCTGCACAAGCTTCATATTGTGCTGTATAAGTACTCCAGCGGCGTGGTACAAGGGCTCGGAATAAACTTATTTGATGAAAGAAATTAGATTAGAAAAACATATATACCTGTATGATTTGTTGTAGTTTTTTTCTGTAAAATGTGGGTTGATCGGGAAAACAAAAAATAAAGGAATAGTGGCCTTACGTTTAGGTTATGTTTTATTATTTCTGAAAATTATTGCAAATAGACATCCCTGGTGCCACGCCCCAACTTTGAATTGCTTTCTACGCGCCTTCAAAGTTATGTCAATGTAAACTTTAAAACTGATATAAAAAAGGATAATACATGTAAGGTTTCAGAAAAAAATACAGAGTAATTTCACACCTAATTGCATACAGACAGTCTTTATCTGGGCACTCCGTTACTTTCCCCCGAAATAAATATACATCAAATGATTAAATTGTCTTAAAATGCAGATGCACTTCCTAGTTTTTTGCATAGCGATGCACATTTTCTCACTCATAAATGATGTTTTATGTCATAGATAATACTCCCTAAGTGAGGTTATGCGCCTTCAATAGATTTTTTTGGCATTTTTCCGACGTAACTGGGCTAGCGTAGTCAGCTGCGCTACATGAGTTTTAAAAGAATAAAACACATAACATTTGGAAATTTGCCTAAGAAAACTTAATTACTATATTGTCTGTGTTCATACAGTCATTGACGAGTTCATGGTATTTGGATGCAATGAAAAGGGTTCCTTGTACCCATTGTATGCTTTTGCCAGTGGCATTTTAAGGGTGCACATAATAGGTTTACACTTTATTGATTCAATTTAAATCCAGAATTATGTTTAACTTTTTGGTTTTAATGTTAAAAAAAAAAAACAACATATGACTTGTGTAACCTTCTTCCATTTCCATACCATTGCAAAGCTAAAACCCTTCTACCATTTCCATTCTCTTACATAGTTTATACCCTTCTACCATTTCCATACTCCTATATAGTTAATACCCTTCTATTATGTCCATACTCCTGCACAGTTAAAACCATTCTACCATTTCCATACTACTACAAAATTGATACTATTCTACCATTTTCATACTCCTATATAGTTAATACCCATATACTATTTCCACACTCCTGTAAAGTTAAAACCCTTCTACCGTTTCCATACTCCTGAATAGTTAATACCCTTCTACCATTTTCATACCCCTACAAATTAAATACCCTTCTACCATTTCCATACCAATTTCCATACTCCTGCAAAGTTAATACCCTTCTACCATTTCCATACCCCTGCAATGCAAATACCCTTCTACCATTTCCATACCCATTTCCATACTGCTTCAAAGTTAATACCCTTCTATCATTTCCCTACCCCAGTAATGTTAATACCCTTCTACAATTTCCATACTGCTTCAAAGTTAATACCCTTCTAAGATTTCCATACTCCTGAATAATTAATATCCTTCTACCATTTCCATACCCAATATAGTAAATATCCTTCTACCATTTCCATACCCCTATATAGTTAATACCCTTCTACCATTTCCATACCCCTATACAGTTATTACCCTTCTACCATTTCCATACGCCTATATAGTTAATAACCTTCTACCATTTCCATACCCAATATAGTAAATATCCTTCTACCATTTCCATACCCCTATACAGTTAATACCCTTCTACCATTTCCATACCCCTATATAGTAAATATCCTTCTACCATTTCCATACCCCTATATAGTTAATATCCTTCTACCATTTCCATACCACTATATAGTTAATATCCTTCTACCATTTCCAAACTCCCTATATAGTAAATATCCTTCTACCATTTCCATACCCCTATATAGTTAATATCCTTCTACCATTTCCAAACCTCTATATAGTTAATATCCTTCTACCATTTCCAAACCCCCTATATAGTTAATACCCTTCTACCATTTCCATACCCCTATATAGTTAATACCCTTCTACCATTACCATACCCCTATATAGTTAATTCCCTTCCACCATTTCCATACCCCTATATAGTTAATACCATTCTACCATTTCCATACCCCTATATAGTAAATACCCTTCTACCATTTCCATACCCGTATATAGTAAATATCCTTCTACCATTTCCATACCCCTATATAGTTAATATCCTTCTACCATTTCCATACCCCTATATATTTAATATCCTTCTACCATTTCCATACCCCTATAGAGTTAATACCCTTCTACCATTACCATACCCCTATATAGTTAATTCCCTTCTACCATTTCCATACCCCTATATAGTTAATACCATTCTACCAATTCCATATCCCTATATAGTCAATACCCTTCTACCATTTCCATACCCCTATATAGTTTTTATCCCTCTACCATTCCCATACCTCTATATAGTTAATACCCTTCTACCATTTCCATACCCCTATATAGTTAATACCCTTCTACTAATTCCATACCCCTATATAATTTATATCCTTCTACCATTTCCTTACCCCTATAAAGTAAATACCCTTCTACCATTTCAATATTCCCTATATAGTTTATATCCTTCTACCATTTCCTTACCCCTATATAGTTTATACCCTTCTACCATTTCCAACCTCTTGAATAGTTAATACCCTTCTACTAATTCCATACCCCTATATAATTTATATCCTTCTACCATTTCCTTACCCCTATAAAGTAAATACCCTTCTACCATTTCCATATTCCCTATATAGTTTATATCCTTCTACCATTTCCTTACCCCTATATAGTTTATACCCTTCTACCATTTCCAACCTCTTGAATAGTTAATACCCTTCTACCATTTCCATATTCATACATGGTTAATACCCTTCTACCATTTCCATACTCCTACATGGTTAATACTCTTCTACCATTTCCATACTCCTACATGGTTAATACCCTTGTACCATTTCCATACTCCAACACGGTAAATACCATTCCTACATTTCCATACTCCTATATAGTTAATACCCTTCAATCATTTCCATACCTCTACATGGTTAATTTCCTTCTATCATTTCCATACTCCTACATAGTTACCTGTTATTACCCTTCTACCATTGTCATTCCCCTACATAGTTAATACCCTTCTACCATTTCCATACTCCTACATGGTGAATACCCTTCTACCATTTCCATACTCCTAAATGGTGAATACCCTTCTACCATTTCAAAACTCCTAAATGGTAAATACCCTTCTACCATTTCCATACTCCTACATGGTTAATACCCTTCTACCATTTCCATCCTCCTACCTGGTTACCTGTTATTACCTTTCTACCATTTTCATTCCCCTACATAGTTAATACCCTTCTACCATTTTCATACTCCTACATGGTGAATACCCTTCCACCATTTCCATACTCATACACAGTTAATACCCTTCTACCATTTCCATACTCCTGCATGGTTAATACCCTTCTATCATTTCCATACTCCTACATAGTTAATACCCTTCTACCATTTCCATACTCATGCATGGTTAAATTCCTTCTATCATTTCCATACTCCTACACAGTTAATACCCTTCTACCATTTCCATACTCATGCATGGTTAATTTTTCTTCTATCATTTCCATACTCCTACATAGTTAATACCCTTCTACCATTTCCATACTTATACATGGTTAATACCCTTCTACCATTTCCATACTCCTAAATGGTTAATACCCTTCTACCATTTCCATATTTCTACATTGTTAGTACCCTTCTACCATTTCCATATTCCTACATGGTTAATACCCTTCTACCATTTCCATACTCCTACATGGTTACCTGTTATTACCCTTCTACCATTGTCATTCCCCTACATAGTTAATACCCTTCTACCATTTCCATACTCCTACATGGTGAATACCCTTCTACCATTTCCATACTCCTACATGGTGAATACCCTTCTACCATTTCAAAACTCCTACATGGTTAATACCCTTCTACCATTTCCATACTCCTACCTGGTTACCTGTTATTACCTTTCTACCATTTTCATTCCCCTACATAGTTAATACCCTTCTACCATTTCCATACTCCTACATGGTGAATACCCTTCCACCATTCCCATACTCCTACATAGTTAATACCCTTCTACCATTTCCATACTCCTGCATGGTTAATACCCTTCTACCATTTCAATACTCCTACATAGTTCATACCCTTCTACCATTTACATATGCCTGCATGGTTAATACCCTTCTACCATTTACATATGCCTGCATGGTTAATACCCTCCTACCATTTCTATACTCCTACATGGTTAATACCCTTCTACCATTTCCATTCCCCTACATGGTAAAAACCCTTCTACCATTTCCATACTCATACATGGGTAGTTCCCTTCTACCATTTCCATTCTCCTACATGGTTACCGTTAGTACCCGTCTTCCATTTCCATACTCCCACATGGTTTATACCCTTCTACCATTTCCTTACTCCTACATGGTTAGTACTCTTCTACCATTTACATACTCCTATGTGGTTAGTACCCTTCTACCATTATCTTACTCCTACATAGTTAGTACCCTTCTACCATTTCCATTCTCCTACGTGGTTAGTACCCTTTTACCATTTCCTTACTCCTACATTGTTAGTACCCTTCTACCAATTCCATACTTACATGATTATCATTAGTATCCTTCTACAATTTCCATTCCCCTAGATGGTTAATACCCTTCTACCATTTCCATACTCCTACATGGTTAATACCCTTCTACCGTTGCTATAATCCTACATGGTTAATACCCGTTTACCATTTCCATACTCCTACATGCTTAATACCCTTCTACCATTTCCATTCTGCCACATGGTTAATACCTTTCTACCATTTCTGTTTCTCCTACATGGTTACCTTTAGTACCCTTCTACCATTTCCATACTCCTACATGGTTAATACCCTCCTACCGTTGCTATAATCCTACATTGTTAATACCCTTCTACCGTTGCTATAATCCTAAATGGTTAATACCCTTCTACCATTTCCATTCTCCTACATGGTTAATACCCTTCTACCATTTCCTTACTCCTACATGGTTAGTACCCTTCTATCAATTCCATACTTACATGGTTACCATTAGTACATTTCTCCATACTCCTACTTGGTTACCCTTAATACCCTTCTACCATTTCCATACTCCTACTTGGTTACCCTTAATACCCTTCTACCATTTCCATACTCCTACATGGTTAATACCCTTCGACCACATGCATATTTTCACATAGTTATAAGATTTAGGATATATTTGGATTCTGATTTATATCATATTCTCGATGAACCTGCACGAGCTTAATTTCGCGCTAGCCAGGGTGATCGAGTACTTAAAATGTTGTCATTATTAGTCCACTTAAAATATATTAGGTAAAACATTATTTACACTATACTAAGATTAGCATCATAACTGTGAGGTCAGGGTAAATTGCCTAACGTTGATCAGATACCAGCTTCATGTACAAGGCCGCTACCACAATCTGCCTGGAAGCTAAACGAAAGTTAAACAATTTTTATATGCATTCGGCACTGATTATCATCGGATATGATGATAATATAAGTCGAGTTTCTGTAAAGTTCTTTAAGGCAATTCATTGCAAACCGATACAAGGCCGATGTGTTTCCACTTTCCCAACGGCTATGTTTCCTATAAGAATTGAAATTTAGGTTTTGTATCGGCCCCCGTTTAACTGGGGTTTTCTCTTCTCTCGGTTGTGTAACGTTCAGTAGTCAGTCATCGTTGTTACAAAACCACTCGGCGTGAAGTTAGCGGCCTAGCGGCGTGAAGTTAGCGGCCTAGCGGCGCAATATGGTATATTATTTCAAAGTATGAATATATGCATTGTCTTCTTAAACAATGATAAATTAACTGATTTTGTGCACGAAATATCAATTTCAAGCCATTTACAAAATATTTTTCAAAAATGGTTATCAAACATTTTTCTATTTTATAGCATGGAAACATGCCTGCTCTGCTAACAAAATGATATATTTGTTGTTTATATGCACCAATCATCAGTCTGAAGCGATTTTCAACATTTTTTCCAAAAATTCGATCAAGCGATCCAGCGGCCTAGCGGCGTGAAGTTAGCGGCCTAGCGGCGTGAAGTTAGCGGCCTAGCGGCCTTATATGGAATCTTATTTCAAAGAACTTATACATGCCTTTTCTTCTTAAACATAATATAAGAACTGTTTTTGTGCACAAAATATAAATTTGAAGCGCTTTTCAACATTTTTTTGAGAAGGAGAGGGATGTTCACATGCTTTGAAAAGCTGACTGCTTGTTCGACTTTTTGAAAAAAGGTTGATAATCGCCTCAGAGTGATAGTGTGTGCTTAAAACAGTTAACATATCATTGTTTTAGAAAAAAATGCATGTATACATGCTTTGAAATAGGATAGCATTTTAGGCCGCCAGGCCGCTAGGCCGCTAACTTCACGCCGCTAGGCCGCTGAAGTGCTTGATCGACTTTTTTGAAAAAAAAGTTGAAAAACGGTTCAGAGTGATAATTTGTGCTTAAAAACAGTAAATATATCATTGTTTTAGAAGAACAGGCATGTTTAATGCTTTGAAATAGCTAACTGCTTTGTCGACGCTTTTGAAAAAAAAACTGTTGATAATCGCTAATAGCTTCAAAGTGTTAATTTGTGCATAAAACCGTTAAAATGTCATTGTTTAAGAAGAAAATGCATGTATACATGCTTTGAAATAGGATTCAATTTAGGCCGCTAATTTCACGCCGCTAGGTTGCTGAAGTGCTTGATCGACGTTTTTGAAAAAAAGGTTAAAAAACGCTTTAGAGTGATAATTTGTGCATAAAACAGTTAATTTAAAATTGTTTTAGAATAAAATGTAAAGAAAAATATTCTGAATAGATAACAATATAAGGCCGCTATGTAACTATATGAATAAAAAAACTTGATTTATCATTGTTTAAAAAAAAACGCATTAACAATTGCTTGGAAATAGAAAAAAATAATTAGGCCGCCAGGCTGCTAGGCCGCCAACTTCACGCCGCTAGACCGCTAGGCCGCTAACTTCACGCCGCTAGGCCGCTAACTTCACGCCGCTAGGCCGCTAGGCCGCTAACTTCACGTACATAGAAGGCTCATTAAAAACATTCTCGTTTCAATTTTATACTGTCACTTGCATACAAATCGGTCCAACAACAAGGTTCCATGTGAATTTTAGTTTATTAGGATAGTTGACCACGTGATGTTTATCTACGGTTGTTCACCTCGTGATAAGCAAAGTGAATATTTCACTCGTAGCGACTTAGTACGGTGAAATATATTGTGATCTTACATTGAAACAATCAATTATCTTCTATTATGTTTAAACTTAATTGGTGTAACGGCCGTAACGACAAAAACGCACACAAAACGTGTCAGAAAGCAAATATTACCGGCACTCCCAGACCTGGCACATGGACAAAAGGACTGAGGAAACAGCCGGCCATGCAGGTATGGCCAATAGACATATATCACCAGTGCAATTACACACGTAACACACAACATCGCAACTTGGCTGGCAAACCAATACCAGTGGCAACTTAAACTTGTATGATGATTATCCTTAAAAAACGAAATCGACAGACACGTGGTTGATTGATATGAATTGATAATGCCATACGTTATTTAATAAAAAAAAACTAAATGCGTGTGGCAGAAACAGAGCAGCTCAGCATTGGGTTAGCATCAAGTATTCCTTATATTACTGCTCAATGTGTGTGTACAGTATCGTTGTTTTCAGAGTGCATTATAATAGGGTTATTAACTTATTAGTACTACGTTTTGATCCGGGAGGTCGTATTCGACTCGAGTGAATTTGACAGATCGGATTTCACGAGGCGCATTCCGGATCAAAACACAATACTTATAACCCTTTTATTTTATACATTACTGGTTAGATCATTTAAAAGCCACATGTTTTCATATTAAATGTCATTGTAACGACGCAGTATTTTGTTTTATGACGTCATTTTAATATCGCGCAACGATACTTGTTATAACATGACGTCACAAGAGTGGAATACGGCCGTATTGCACTGGAGTGGAATACAGACTACCATATTTTGCGATATGTATTGCGTGTGGATTTATTATGGGTATATTATAATAAAAAAATATAAATAAGAATGCGTTTCTGTCGGCACCTGTGAACAATGATAGCAGCGTGATATTTACACCGATTTTCATACGAAATAGAGGATAATTGTTTGTTTCAGTGAAATATCGTTATATATATCACCGTGTGAGCACCAAGAGCTATATTTCACGAGTGGCATAGCATAAGTGATATACAGTTGTGTTAATGTAACAAGTCCAGCATTTTCTAAAATAGTAGTTCTGCAAACAGTGAAATAACATTTTGATATTGACCTCTCTTTTGAGATTGAGCCTGATCTCAATTCAAATCAAACGTCAGCGCGCATAGAGCTGGGACACAAATTCAATGACGTCATTTCCAAATTATTTTATGTTACTATTTTGTGCGTTTTTCTGAAAAAAAAATATTGCAGAACTACTATTTTAGAAATGCTGGACTTGTTACATTAACACAACTTAGTTATTATATAGTATCATACATCAGTGTGTGTATATCACGTGATAAATTGCGTCATAAATGCTACGTGGAAGGCAATATTTTGCTTCGAATGAAGACTTACAAAGATAACTTTATTATTTCTTCACCATTTTAAATAAAGTATAGCGCAGTCTACGCCGCTTACGGAGCCCCGCCTTCGGTCTTTTACCAGAGTTTGATTGAGAGTTTAATTTTTCAAAACACGTCGAAAAACCTTTTCACAATACGGCCGTCTGACGGAGCACGGTCAAAACATTATTTTGAAAACAGGTTTGTCGAAGTGTTTGATGAAACTAATCACCTTATCTAACTTCTATAATAACACAAGTACGGGGCTCTGAAAGCGGCATAGACTGTTCTTTGTTTTATTTAAATTGGTGTAGTTAAAGAAAAGTTATCTTTGATTAAAGTCTTTATTTTAGGAAAAATGTTGCCTTCCGACGTAGCATATATGACGTAAGTTATCACGTTGACACAGTGTACACATTGTACATTATCAATTCCTATGCAAGAATATTGTTTAATGTACAATCAAGTCTTTGACCTGTAGCGGATTAGAAAACATGCTCATTCATCGTGGGATTTCAACTATACTACTCAAAATGCGTCTAGGACAGCATAAAGGAACTTACATATTGCAAATGGTATATAAACCTGAGCCTTTCGATCTACCAATTCCTGAGAAACACAACACAACTAAATGAATGCATTCAGGTTGTTGAGGTAATGAGTATATATGTTCATGTTGTCTAAACAAGTGTTTCCTTCAAACAAGTGTATATATTGTATCTATATATTGTAAATTTGTAAATATATTGATATTCATGCATATATTGTTATGCATTGTTTTATCACTGCGTTATCCATGTTTTATAAAAATCTCACTGAAATTAAAATTCTCTCACCAATTTTGGTCAAATGGGAGACATGGGCGAGAGATAGACTGGTAACCCAACAGGATGGTGAGATATAGACTGGCAACCTAAGTAGATTTGTATCTTGGAGCGAAACCACCAAAAAACAAAAAAATGGATATTTCAATATAATTATGACTCACTTGTAAAGCAATTCGCTGTTTTCAATGAATACTAGTATAATATATTACAATTATTATTATTATTATTATTATTATTATTATTATTATTATTATTATTATTATTATTATTATTATTATTATTATTATAATATATTACAGAGACTTGAAGGTATGGTGCAGATCCCAATAGCTGTCCCTGGCTTACTTTAAATAGTTGCCTGTGGCCTCACCTGGGCAAAATTAGTCTTTTTTTAATTTGCAGGATCAATACTGATTTTACCCAACATAGGCAACAGGCAACTATTTAAAGTAAGCCAGGGGCAGCAGTTGGGATCTGCATCATACTTTCAAGTCTCGGTGTAATATGTTACATGCTTACTAGCAATTGTACAGCCAGTGATTGTAAGTTATAAGCCTGAACATTTGACAGTCACAAAAATATACAAGACACGATCGCATATGATCTTCATTTAAGTTTCGCATAACGCATTTAAATGCTCGAATTGACCTATAAAGTCGGGCTTTGTTAGCCAAAAAAAACCCAACAACAATTAAAGCCGGTGCAACTTGTACATGGCCTTAGTTCGTGACCCAAAAAGTTCGTGCCAAGACGACCTATATGCGCGTATAAGGACATGCTCATACCGCCTACAGTTCTTTTTAAACGAACTAATGAGTTTGAAATATACGAGATCTACTTTTATAAAGCATTCTTATATAGATTTAAAGCGTTTTTTAGTATTTAGAATATAGAAAACCCTTCCATAACCGTTAAATGTTTGCATCTTTTTTACCCGTGATGAATCAAGTGTGAACCCCGGAGCAATCGGCTGTTCTTATAGGCATACGGCTAAAACCATGTTTACATAACTGCCAGTGATAATGATAATGCCGATCATGAAAAAACAAACTAATATAATAACGGTGATGATTATGCTAATGCTGCCGCTACGTCTACTTATGCTGGTGCTGCTGCTGATTTAGAAGATATCAGTAGACTGTAACCTTACGATAATCGTCCGCATGCGCAGTTAAAGCGAGCTCTTCAAAGGGAGGTATTTTATGTGATATGTGTTGTCTGCTTGAGAATTGTCACTGTCAGAAGGTAAATAATGTCTCCCCCGTGAAAAGACCAGAAAAGTGGTTCAAATTTATTGCGTGTCGAGCTATGCCGGGTCAGTTCGCCGACGGCATGTTTGAGAAGACGAAATATATGCGGAAAACTACAAGGCCTTTCTGGACATCATTTCGGTAACTTCATACCTCGTTTCTAACCTCGCATTGTTCAAGTCATCCATAGCTACTACAGAGAACTACCATGGTGTTATACTCAAGTCTGTATATTTTCCAACATATTGTGGACTTTTTTCCTGTGTCCTATCGCAGACAGTTAACTCACAACCGGTCTAAAACGCATGCATAATGATCATGTTGAGTTTTTAAAAAAAGGTGACTATATCTGCATTTAGAAATTGTCTATATATTTGCAAACACTGACCATGTCATACATTAGCCATCTTAAGAACATTTCTTCTTCAAATCCATTTCTGATACCCTGCCCTGGTCGACAATTCAACATCATTTCATTTTGATTGATACCCGGACGTTTCGCTGTTGATATTATTCACCTCTCAACATGTACACATTGAATTGAAATGTATTTGAGTTTCCTTTGATATAAAAATAAATAAATTTTCCCATCACAAAATGTGATCTTGTTTATTATTTTGCAGAGTATAGACTCTGGTGCCCTGTTTTGAGGAATACATGCTTGTTCCAAGATCGCTTGCCAAAGTTGTTTGATAGTTTCAAGTTTACTGCGTGGGAAATGTTCATGGTTCATTTGCAATGTAATCCTTTTAAAATTGATGTGACTTGGCAATCTGTTCAGTTACTCAGAGATATTTATGTTTGAATGAACCTGAGGCGTGCAATGCAATTCAGAGAAATGCATGTATGATTGCTTCATTGTTCGTTTCCGGGTGTATTTCTTTAAGCGTGTGTCATTTTAAAGGGACTGTACACCAGATTGGCACCAAAAAAGTTTTTTTCTGTGACGAATCTCAGGACAATTATCTAATAGAATGTGTTAAGCTTTGATATCATAATTGTAAAAAAAGGACCAAAATGTAAAAAAAAAATGTGTCGGAGACCGGATTCGAACCCGTGTCGCCAAAATTGAAGTCCAGCGTCATATCGACTGAGCTACGACGGCTTACTCTAATTGGAAGACATAATTAAGCTATACACCCACCTCGGTAATATCACGTGATAAAACCGACTAGCCAATCACGTATAAGGAATGAATTCTACCTGGTAGACATACCCATTAATCTTTTTTAATGGAAAACTACGAAATAACTGCTAAACTTAAATAAATTGTAAACTATGTGGTACTTCAGTTAGTAAGTTTCAATGCATTGTACACATCGATGCAAAGTTTTTGTCAGTTTTCGACAATTTTCTTTTTCCCTCCGCTATTTTATCATACGGAGTACATCCCCTTTAAGGATCGAATGAAGATAATGCGGTACATAAATATGCGCCGATGTAAGCTCGAATTATCATACTGTGATACACAACCAATTACAAGATATTTCATAAATAAACATGTGTCATTCAATAGAGAATATGTCATAGATTATAATTGCCGTAATTTTCAGGTTTCCAATAAAACATATTGGACGTCAAAATAGAAATCTTAGAAATGCTGACATCACCGTATTTTCGAAAATAATTCTTCATTTATTCGACTTTCGGAAACAATATCTTACACAATTTTAAAGAAATGTAAAAGTAAAATTCCTTTGTTTCAAATATACGTTTTTAGATCACAATTTAGAACTTTTATGAATCCGTGAGTTCTCAATTCCAAAAATTGTCTTGAAATTGTCAAGTACCCCGTTTTTTTCATGAAGATTGAAACAAGAATTTATGAGGATTTTAATAATATTACGCTCATACACATTAGTATTAAATGACCGTTTTAGCACAAATTTTATTTTAAAAGTCGCAAACAAAACAAATATATAAATGTTTTCAATATGGCATAACAAATCGTCAAAATAAAAGATATTTGAAAGGCTGACCAAAAATTTATGTAAATGAAGTCATAATGAATTATGCAAGTAATTTTAATGTTAGTTAGTATTACTAAACACGGTCTGTGTTGTTATTGGTTTCTTCATTTAACGCATTTAATCTCTAGGGAATATTGATTAAGTACAAAAGTATCACATGTGCATTGTACATTTGATTATACTCTTTCAAAAGTCTATAACTTTCTTCCCGTTTAATACAAGCGTGAGACAGGGAGAAAATATTTCACCTATATTATGTTCTCTTTTCCTTAATGATCTACATAGTTACCTTCAGTCAATGCCCACAGTAAACGGAAACTCTATACAACTCAATGAAGATAATGCACTACCTCAGTACTTGAAGCTATTTTGATGGTGTATGCGGATCATACACTTAAAAATGGCAGAAACTTCAAACGATTTGCAAAATTCGCTTGATCCTTATAATAATTACTGCACTAATTGGAGGCTAAAGATAAATCTAACAAACCATAAAGTTTAGTATTTTCTAAGGGTAGACCATCAAATTTCAAATTTACACTTAATAATCAACCACTTGAATCTGTGAACGAGTAGAAGTATCTAGGCGTGCTGTTTTATAATAGTAGAACGGGAACTCTATTAAAACAAAATGCATGTTGTATTTTAGGCAACCAGAGCAACATTTAGGTTCTTAAGATACTCCAATTGACTCAAATTACCAATTGATCTTCAAATAAATTTATTTCATAAAACAGTGAAACCAATTCTATTTCATGGTGCAGAAATATGGATACAGTAACTCAGGTGTTATTGAAAGAGTCCAACTAAAGTCTTTACAGTACATTCTTAAAATGAAAAGTTCAACACCAAATTATATGGTTCATGAAAAAACTAGAACCACACCAATATCTTTAGATATCGAAGAAAGAAAATAATTATTTTATGCGTCAAAATACTACGACTACTACTATGACTTCGACTACTACTTTATGTTAAAAATGGATGTTTTATGAATTTTTCTTAAAGCTTTAGTTACGCTTTTAGCCACAAAACATTAATTTTCGAATGGAAATATGGAAATCTGCGATCTGATATTTTGTCTTATATAACTGTTTGTGTACACTAACGTTAGGTCATTCCAAGACCAAAAAAGTTGTCAAAATAGTTAATTTGTGAGATTGCAGCTTTAAAATGTTGAAAGTGACCTTTTTCAAATTTCATACAAATGTTCCTCAAAGACAAGATTTATGTTGCCCTGGAAACAATTATTTCCATGAAAAAGAATAATTTATCGATTTTAAGGGCCTAAGTTGATGCTTATATCAAAGCATTTTATGTGTTGTAGAATTGCAGAAGTTTTGAACTTAATTTCGTTTAAACTATGTTTAATGAGGACCAAGAAATAAAAAAATGGCACTTAAGATGGCCGCCATAAATATATATTTGAGTATTTTCTATCTCTTAATATGTCACACATTTAAATGAATAGAGATGTGTATTTCAATGTACATTGCTAATGTTCCCAATGTACCTTAAATTAACATGCTGCACTGACTACCTCAAGGTCAATGCCATTTCAAGGTCAAAGCACGAACACGCCACGAAAGTGTGACTTCCTGTATATTATTTTTGAATTATGCTAATACAAATTGTTTGTATCCAATTTGGGATGACCTTAATGTTAGTTTAATATCCCCTTACATCAGCTAATTCTTTCTGTACTTTTTAATATAATGATATAAACTACCTTGTTATGGTTAGGGTAAGTACCCACTAAGGATATGCCCAATATGTCCGCCAAATCCAAAATGGCCACCATATGGCATTGTGTTTTAGTCTTAATGGTAGAGCTAGGTCTGGTTGGCTTTGAATGGGCTTTATGGTTGCCCAAATGGGTAGTATTTGGGACTGAAAAACCCTCTTGTGAGAAGCACATGTGTTTAATTGGCTGTATTTGGGCTTAATCATGGGTTGCAAAACATGTGGTGTATTAGGCACTGAGGGTGTTTAATGACAGCTGCACATGAGTTTGTTTGGTTTTCAATGGACATTATGGTTGCCAAAATGTGGTCAAATTAGCACTGAGTAGGCTTAATTAGAGCTACACGTGCATGTGTTTGGCTCCGACTGTGCTTTATGTTAGAAATAATGAAAACGATAGAGAACTGGACTCGCTTAAGTTTTGACCATCTGAAGATTGTTTATTTATGAATATGCTTCGTTGTAGCAATAAAAGAAATTGTCAGACCCTGGAAGGGTTTGTGTAGAAGCCTTCTGGGGTTAAGAATGCCGATTGTTATGCTGCTTTTGTGTTTGCTTGACACATGGTAGACTTAAATGTAGAACTTTGTGATTATTTTGTACTGAGTTGAATGTAGAAGAGCCCTACTGTTGTTTGTTTGACACTAGATAAACTCACTGAAGCAGAATTTGGATATACAGGGCAATGAATTCACTTGTTTATTTACACTAAATGGTCTTAAGTTTTTCAAAACTATTGGCAATTGGGCAATTAAAAAAGCCTCATAGAGCCCCTTTATTGTTTGTTTGGCACTTGAGTTTGGAGTTGAGAACAGTCTGTCTGTGGAGACTGTATGGCAGATATGGGTTGATGGTAGCCATAATGAGGTTCAATAAGCTGTGGCTTGACGTTTGTAAAATCCGTCCGGGGCTTATTTGATAATGAGTCTGTATGACTGTTACCACAATTAGGATACATGGGACTGCTGAAGACCTATTGTGTCTACAAGAGACAATTTGAAATTGCGCCCTTATGGGGTTTGAGCAATTCAGTGAAAACACGTTTTGACTTTCTGAGTACTTTTTCGATCTGGAGAAATATGTTTATTTAATTGTTTGGTTTTAGCATATTAAGACAGTAGGTCGAAAAGCACAATATAAAACTTAAAAGATGATACTTTCGGCTGAATGGGCTTACATGAAACTCCCAAAAATATTGTATATGTAGCTTGTTTACCACTGGATGCGCTTAATGTGGGGAAAGAGATTTAATATATATAAAACTGTTTTGTGTTTTTATTAATGTTATGACTAACTTAAGATAAAGATATTAACCGCTGTCGGTATCGACCATATTTGCATTTTGACATTCAAATGATTTTGACCTAGATATCGAAATGCGCAGTTGGGTATGTTAGTGTGTACTACATTATGAAACAGTTATGTCATCTATCCATTTAAGGATTGATCGAATTTTTTCTTGCGTTTATGCTGTATAAACGCAGTAGGGCACGCGAGCAAATTCCATGAAGCGCGCTACGATATTCTGCGTTTTAATGCATCGAGTGCATATTTGCACCTGTGGTATTGTTTGGACGCGTTGATATGGTAATTGCTAACATTGATATTTTATTAATAAAATGCCATTAGTTTATGTTGCAAAGAACATTAGACATAATGATGAAGCTAATATTATTAACGTAAGATATCAATACCTGTATTTAATATTATTATTATTATTATTATTATTATTATTATTATTATTATTATTATTATTATTATTATTATTATTTAGAAACTTAAGATAAATAATCCTGTCAAAATAAATTAAAACATTTTATTTTACATTCTTAAAAAATAAGGATCAAGAATGTGTTTAAAGTTGGTTAATGCCAACAGCTGAAACAGGAGAGTGGTAGTGAGAATTTATAATTTAATGTTTGTTTTTTTTTTAAATTTTAGTATTCCATTTTGATAGCATATGAGTCTCAAAAAAAGGCTTAATAGATAGATAAACATAAACACAGAAGAAAGGGAAATTGAAAAAAATGAAATAGGGTATTTTAAATAGTCTGACCTTGAAATAACCATTACATGTACCTTGAAGTGGTCACTATATATTGTAAGTATATTTTAAGTACAATTTTAGAGAAATAATATCCATGTGAATATTCATCCTATCGAAATAAAGAAATTTGCCATATCTAACATAACATTTATATTACTGCATTGAAATTTTATCGTGGCCTTTCTGGACGCCATTTCGGATTCCTCGGGCCTATCAAGCGTTGGAAATTTAGTAAAAGTCTCCATTGCAAAAGAAAACACATCTTTTAAGGTGGAAAATGGCAGCAATTAAGCTTATAATATAGATAAGATATTTGAATTGAATAGGGTGTCTTTGCAAGATTTTAACAAAAATTAAATTCGACTTAAATAGTGTTTTACTGAGATTATATATAGAGAGGAAAACTGCTTGTTACAGTGTAGGATAGTAGTCTATTTTGTCGAGTGAGCACAAAAAACTATATTTCACAAGTAGAGTAGCCAGAAGTGACATACAACTTATGGTGTTCACGTGATGAAATATATTGCGATGTAAAAGCTGCATTCTCACAGATTGAACATTTAGACAAAAGGCAAACAATATATTGTTGTCATTTCATGTTACCATCAATTTCAATTGTTCATCTAGGAAGATCAAAAACGTCTATCCGAATTTTCTTAGTACGAATCACTGACATCTGTCGTCAAAATATGTCTTGAATGTCAAAATTTAATTAAATAAACATGAACACGTAGCAAGTAGAACGATTGTTTGTACTTAAACAAACAAATAACTCGTATTATTAATTCCAACATGTATGTACAGTTGTTGTTTTCAAGTAGATTCTAAATTCAATTTTACCGCTTCCTTTGTTTTGGATTTAGAATGTCAAGAGACAACACTGTATAAAAACGTCGCCGTTCTACGGGCCGCAAAATAATAATCGAAAATCGGCCCGGGCCGCAAAACTGATAATCGCTGAGTCATGCAAATAATCGCGAAATCTCTGTACAAATATGTTACTATATATAGTAACATATGTATTAAGTTATGATAACGTTACTGTATAACGTTGACTTAATGTTTTGACAAATTCAGTGCCTTAATTTACCAATTATATTCAAATTATAAGTGATGGAATAAATAATTAAAGGCAGGAATGGTATTATGATTTTCAAATACGTAAATGATGATTTGCAAGTACTTAAATGATAATCAAATTTTAGTGATGGGGCAATCTTATGTTAATGTCGCACTGACGTCGTGTTTAATACTTTGCGATACTTGCTTTCGCGGTTTCCTAAACTAATAATACGTTATCATAACGTCGTGACAACGTTGTTTTAGGTCTGTATTACAGAAACATCTTAAGTAAGATTTAACATTTTTAACCTGAAGGATAAAATTTAGAATTATTATATTTCTTAAAAAAACGAGTTCTTTCAAATGGCGTTTTCATTTAAAACTTAAGTTTTCATATTTTTATTGCAGGACATATACTTAGTAGTACACTTTCCACCAGTGAAACTAAAATAGTTAAGGAAACTGTTGAATTTAAGGAAAAAGTACACTTTTAACTGAAAATGATTCTGTAATATGGTCCTAGGTCCTTTTGATAGACGCAGTTTCCAGTTAAAAAAAAAAATCATACACTCTCGCTTCCTAATTTTAATCGAATATAAGAAATCTTATATCGGAGCTATACCGAAGCACAAACTTGGCGATTTTCGAGATCGGTATTAGTACTTAAGCGTAACGGTACCACATCATTAAGAACGGTAGTTCATCGACAGGCCATAGTAAGAAGATCGGCGATGATGATGATGATGATGATGATGATGATGATGATGATGATGATGTGTTGATGATGATGAGGACGACGATGATGATGATGATGTTGATGATGATGAGGACGACGACGATGATGATAGTGATGATGATGATGATGATGATGATGATGATGATGATTACTGCAACGAGGATTATTATCCATTTTCGCCTAATTATGCCTTACTCGACTCATAATGACGCCTTTTATCGTGAAACGATTTTCAGAAACTCGTAACAATACTTGTGCGTTTAAAACGCCTATAAGACACTCGTAATAACACCCTTTTGAGTATCAACGCCTTGTGAACCTCGTAATAACACCTTTTTTCGAGTATTAAAGCCTTGTAAAACTCGTAATAACGCTTTTTTTCGAGTATCAACGCCTTATGAAACTCGTAATAACGCCCTTTTTCGAGTATTAAAGCCTTGTAAAACTCGTAATAACGCTTTTTTCGAGTATCAACGCCTTATGAAACTCGTAATAACGCCCTTTTTCGAGTATTAAAGCCTTGTAAAACTCGTAATAACGCCATTTTTCGAGTTTCAACGGCTTGTGAAATTCGTATCATCGGTTTTATTCTAGCACAAACGCCTTGTGAAATTCAAAATTATGCCTTTTCTAAATCTGAAGCATTTATGTTAGGTAAATATAAATCGGAATAATACTTTATTAATGAATATGTAAACCAGATCATTAATTGTTCATCGTAATAAGTAGTTTTTTACATTATATATTGAAAATGATTGTTCCAACATGTATACATATACGAATGTCAAATAAAAACCTTGTACTAACTTTGATGATTGAAATAGCACTTTTTTCAGTTCATCATTTGTATGTCAATAATACTAGTCGCTATCAGCTTAGTTTAGTTGTAATCCTGATATGTTTATATGAAAACATAACACAAAAACTGTTAAATTTACGTGTTATAAAATATGTTCTGTTCTGTATACTTTTTAGTTTGATAGATTTGTGATTTACAATTCCAGTTCATCCTTAAAAAAGTTGATTATAATATTTATTTAATATTTCACACTACATTGTATAATTATAATTGTAATATATTTAATATGTATATGAAACACAAAAAACTGTATAGTTTACGTGTAATAAATTCTGTTCTGTTCTGTTCTAATGCCTTCTTTTGTTTTCTTAAGTTTTTTTCAGTGGCCCATATACATGTAGGCTTTTATAGTTTGTAATTGGTTACCGTATTAACTTTTCTCGTTTCGGTGATTAGCTTTTAGTATCTTTACAGCTTGTGTTCTTACCGACGCTACATTGTAGTGATTGCACTTTATTTATCTAATCAAGCTGAACTTTTGAACATGTTTGCACCGATCATGAAATCATCCGCAACGTCTGTATATCTTTGTTGTTTGATCACCAATTTTACGATACAAATCTTGCCAATTCAAGCATTTCTGATCTCGTAAAAATCAAATGATTCATGAAGCCGTTCGCAGTTTAGCCGCCAGCCGAAATTTAATGGTGGTGCTTTTTTATGGTTTACAAAACAACATGCCTGTTGCAATAATTATTTTAGTTCTTTCATTTTTTTCCTCAGAAAAATACACAAACAACATTAGCAAAAAACACAGTAAAAACGACAACTTCACAGTGATTTATCCGACATTTATGTATGATCGTTCATTGCATTTGGTAAAAAAAAAACGTTGGTTAATTAATATACGATGGTTTGATTTTATTATTCTATTTCGCGAACGGGTCATATTGATCCGACAGATCGGTCACGTGACCACAACACGTGTGTGACGTCACTGGCTCTCTCTTAGTTCCCGACCGCCAGTTGCTTAAAAATGAAACACACACACACGAGTTAAACGGTTTCAGTTTAAACGAAGCTACTAAAGTGAACGGACTTAATGCTCGCATAATGTGTTTGCTAAGGATTTTACCATTCATTTTGCCGTTAGGATTTTACACCAGCGCAGGTATGTTGCACGTGTATCAAATTGTTTAATGTAAAATATACATTTTTGTTTGATTAATACCATATTACTTTTGCTGCGAAAATTTCACAGAATGTTTATTTTTCCCTTTCAATATGTTGGATTTTTACGAAACATAATTACTGAGGATACATATTGATTTTAAACTTCGTAATTTACGATAGTAATCAAAGCTTAGCTATAAATGTATTAAAGGCCTGAATTCTGTCTATATATCCGCACTCGTATATGTTAAGAACGTGCGGGATACCAGTAAACTTCAAGCGACATCAGATACATGTGATGTTGTCAAAAACAGCGATCTAACTAGCTTTTCCGGGTTGTTAATCAATGAAGTATGTATTTTAATATGCTGTCATCTTGTTATATCTGCGTATATCTACTTGCGTTGATAAGGCATTTGAGTTTCAGTAAACTAGTTTCTGCTTATATGTTCGTGCTGTTTATGACATATTAAATCAATCAATCAATCAATCAATCAATCAATCAATCAATCAATCAATCAATCAATCAATCAGTCAGTCAGTCAGTCAATCAATCAATCAATCAATCAATATATCTATAAATCAATCAATCAATCAATCAATCAATCAATCAATCAATTTACCAATCAATCAATATATCAATCAATATCTCAGTCAATCAATTAACTGATCAGACAGTCAGTCACTTTAGTCAGTCAGTCAGTCAGTCAGTCAGTGAGTCAGTATGTGCGTCTGTCATCCTGTCACTCAGTCATGTCAGGACAAGTCAGTCAGTCAGTCAGTCAGTCAGTCAGTCAGTCAGTCAGTCAGTCAGTCAGTCAGTCAGTCAGTCAGTCGGTCAAGTCGCTCGGTCAAGTCGGTCGGTCGGTCGGTCGGTCGGTCAGTCAGTCAGTCAGTTAGTCAGTCAGTCAGACAGTCAGTCAGGTCAAGTCGGTCGGAGGGTCGTTCGATCGGTATCCAAGAACACGGACACAAGTCATTTGCCATTCCTATACATAGATATATTAGTCATATTTTTGATTTCCTTATATTAGTCATATTTTTGCTTTCCTTCAGATAAAAGTAATCAAATATATATGAATTCCATTCCGGTATAACTTATTACATGTTTGGCAGTATATTTACTGGTGATAAGTGAATGTTCGCAGTTTCTCGGTTGGTAATATGATTTTCCTTGAAGGGGCTTCAACACGTTTAATAAGGTCAGACAAATACGTTTCATTTATGTTGTGTAAAAGATGTAGCAAATACTGGTTACGATATAATATAATTAAAACATTCAAATAAAATTATGTTTAAATGGGTATCTGCTAGTTGCTACATTTGGTGTGCGTTCATAAAATAAATGTCATATGATACATCAATACAAAAATCGTTGCCTACATATAATAAGTGAGTGAGTCCTTTTAAAGGGACTGGACACGAGATGGTCCAGCAATCGACAACTCGTTATTTCCGCATAATGGTTTCCCAGTTTATAGGGTGTTTATTTAGCATGTCACATTATTGATACTGATACATATACCGACTGGGATTAACGTGGTAGAACCCCCAAGCCCCTCCCCCCAGTAAATTTCGACTTGGAAAAAAACGCAAAAACACGGAAGAGACTCGGTGGCGTAAGCGATGTGATACATCAGTAAGTAAGATTCATTTTTATGAAAGTTTTTGCAATGATATCATCTGGTATCTAGTCCCTTTAATGGCGCATGTTGATTTGAAGATAAAAATCATTCTTCTTTTCGATTTTACACGGGATGTTATTTTTGTTATTGATGACTTTGCACTGCCTTAAATACTCATGAAATATACTTATTACACGAATCTACACACAGTTTGAAACGGTTTTTAAAAAAATGGGTCGTTTGTTCAGTATCGACCCAATATATCTGTCTGTCTCACGTTTTTATTAATTTTACGATTTCTGCTACCAATATGAATGTTTTTGTTTTTGTTTTTGTTTTATTATTATTTCTTTTATTTATTTATTAATTTATTTATAAATCATTATCATGACTGCACAAAAGGTATGGTAATTAAACCTCCGCTGTACACCTAACAAATTGTATAGCTAGTTACACAGCACCTCAGTCCAATAGGACCTGGCCAGACAGTTTTCGTAAACCAAATTTTTGGGTGCCATCTTATCTATGTTTCTTATCATGGTTTATACTGGTAATATGATATTGGTCTAGAAAATAATGAGAATGCCGAAATCACTTTTTCTTTCAATTGCCTGAATTAAATTAACAAAACATAATAAAGTTTACCATGATGTAACTAATAAAGCCACCCGTGAAAATATGTTTTTCTATGACGCTCGTGAAATGAAATTCGATATTACACTGAAATCAACAATAACCTCTATTTCACTCGTGTCTAAAAGCCACTCGTGAACTATTACTTTTAGATATTGCATATCACTGAAACGAACATTTATCATCTATGTAATCCTAGATTTACCCTGTGCATTTGCTTTTATAGGCTTTTGAAAGAATTCAAAGTAATAACAGTCTGGTTATTGGTAGATACCTCAAATTATGTAAAGATGTTCGTTATACCAATGGTAAAACATAATTAATGAGCTGTAATGATAAAACACGACATTTCCAATGAGCTGCAATGATAAAACACGACATTTCCAATGAGCTGCAATGATAAAACACGACATTTCCAATGAGCTGCAATGATAAAACACGACATTTCCAATGAGCTGCAATGATAAAACACGACATTTCCAATGAGCTGCAATGATAAAACACGACATTTCCAATGAGCTGTAATGATAAAACACGACATTTCCAATGAGCTGTAATGATAAAACACGACATTTCCAATGAGCTGTAATGATAAAACACGACATTTCCAATGAGCTGCAATGATAAAACACGACATTTCCAATGAGCTGCAATGATAAAACACGACATTTCCAATGAGCTGCAATGATAAAACACAACATTTACAATGAGCTGCAATGATAAAACACGACATTTACAATGAGCTGCAATGATAAAACACGACATTTCCAATGAGCTGTAATGATAAAACACGACATTTCCAATGAGCTGTAATGATAAAACACGACATTTCCAATGAGCTGCAATGAAAAAAACACATCTTTCCAATGAGCTGCAATGATAAAACACGACATTTCCAATGACCTGTAATGATAAAACACGACATTTTCAATGAGCTGTAATGATAAAACACGACATTTCCAATGAGCTGTAATGATAAAACACGACATTTCCAATGAGCTGCAATGATAAAACACGACATTTCCAATGAGCTGCAATGATAAAACACGACATTTCCAATGACCTGTAATGATAAAACACGACATTTTCAATGAGCTGTAATTATAAAACACGACATTTCCAATGAGCTGCAACGATAAAACACGACATTTCCAATGAGCTGCAACGATTAAACACGACATTTCCAATAAGCTGCAATGATAAAACACGACATTTCCAATGAGCTGCAACGATAAAACACGACATTTCCAATGAGCTGCAACGATAAAACACGACATTTCCAATGAGCTGCAACGATTAAACACGACATTTTCAATGAGCTGCAATGATAAAACACGACATTTCCAATAAGCTGCAATGATAAAACACGATATTTCCAATGAGCTGCAACGATTAAACACGACATTTTCAATGAGCTGCAACGATTAAACACGACATTTCCAATGAGCTGCAATGATAAAACACGACATTTCCAATGAGCTGTAATGATAAAACACGACATTTCCAATGAGCTGTAATGATAAAACACGACATTTCCAATGAGCTGTAATGATAAAACACGACATTTCCAATGAGCTGCAATGATAAAACACGACATTTCCAATGAGCTGCAATGATAAAACACGACATTTCCAATGAGCTGCAATGATAAAACACGACTTTTACAATGAGCTGCAATGATAAAACACGACATTTTCAATGAGCTGCAATGATAAAACACGACATTTTCAATGAGCTGTAATGATAAAACACGACATTTCCAATGAGCTGTAATGATAAAACACGACATTTCCAATGAGCTGCAATGAAAAAAACACATCTTTCCAATGAGCTGCAATGATAAAACACGACATTTCCAATGACCTGTAATGATAAAACACGACATTTTCAATGAGCTGTAATGATAAAACACGACATTTCCAATGAGCTGTAATGATAAAACACGACATTTCCAATGAGCTGTAATGATAAAACACGACATTTCCAATGAGCTGCAATGATAAAACACGACATTTCCAATGAGCTGTAATGATAAAACACATCTTTCCAATGAGCTGTAATTATAAAACACGACATTTCCAATGAGCTGCAACGATAAAACACGACATTTCCAATGAGCTGCAACGATTAAACACGACATTTCCAATAAGCTGCAATGATAAAACACGACATTTCCAATGAGCTGCAACGATAAAACACGACATTTCCAATGAGCTGCAACGATAAAACACGACATTTCCAATGAGCTGCAACGATTAAACACGACATTTTCAATGAGCTGCAATGATAAAACACGACATTTCCAATAAGCTGCAATGATAAAACACGATATTTCCAATGAGCTGCAACGATTAAACACGACATTTTCAATGAGCTGCAACGATTAAACACGACATTTCCAATAAGCTGCAATGATAAAACACGATATTGCCAATGAGCTGCAACGATAAAACACGATATTGCCAATGAGCTGCAATGATAAAACACGACATTTCCAATAAGCTGCAATGATAAAACACGACATTTCCAATGAGCTGCAACGATTAAACACGACATTTTCAATGAGCTGCAACGATTAAACACGACATTTCCAATAAGCTGCAATGATAAAACACGATATTGCCAATGAGCTGCAACGATAAAACACGACATTTCCAATGAGCTGCAACGATTAAACACGACATTTTCAATGAGCTGCAATGATAAAACACGACATTTCCAATGAGCTGCAATGATAAACACGACATTTCCAATAAGCTGCAATGATAAAACACGACATTTCCAATGAGCTGCAACGATAAAACACGACATTTCCAATGAGCTGCAACGATTAAACACGACATTTTCAATGAGCTGCAATGATAAAACACGACATTTCCAATGAGCTGTAATGATAAAACACGATATTGCCAATGAGCTGTAATGATAAAACACATCTTTCCAATGAGCTGTAATGATAAAACACATCTTTTCAATGAGCTGTAACGATAAAACATGTTCTTTCCAATGAGCTGTAACGATTATTATAGGATATTACTAGCACAGTAAGATATGCTTACATTCTTGCCTTTTTACATGAGCATTTTTTTCGTAGCAGGACTGGGATAATACAGATGGGTTATGCACTAAATGAGGTTTGACACCCCCTACTCCTGCCCGCCATTTTTGAACGTGGTAATCAGGTGTTTATAACAGTACTCGGGACTCAAAAAGCTGATTTTCATTGGTATTTATCGGTTCGCATAATCACAAAATAGTTTAAATTGTATTTGTTACGCTGGATCTGTTTTTCATTTTTTTTTACCAAATCCAGCGTTACAAATATAAGTTAAACTATTTTGAGTGTATGGGAACCGATGAATGCCAAAGAAAATCAGCTTCTTGTGTTTCGAGTGAGTGCTCCGCACACATTTTGTTTTTTGTTGTGTTGTGTTTTGTTTTTTTTTGGGGGGGGGGGGGGGGTGGAGGAGTGGGTACGACTTTCTAAATACGTGTTCAGATAGTCATGGTTGATATTTGTCGTCTGTCACATCATCAGTTTCGATTGTTTTGTTAATGAGTTCATCCCACAGAATACTTAACACGGAAATAAGATAACATGTATATGATTCGTCTAATTTAAACAGGACGTAAACGTAACGTACGTAGAAAATCACGTACAAATACACCAGTAACTATTTGTAATACATGTTGAGCCGGACCTTTACAGGATTGTTGTAATTTATTGAGCTGTCTTAACATTTTACTATAGGCCAACAGCGAATAATACTTAAGATCAGGTTACCAGACCGATCATATTTTAAGCCCCGGTCCTGAGTATAAGTTTGGTAAATATGTGGATATGTTTATATCAGGAAAAAAACGCTGCACTATTATTTTTATACGGTGAAAGAGTTTGCTTGTATTTTGTTACTTTCTTGGCAGCATTGAAGGTACTCGCTCATGTTTTTTGTAAAATGCACTTTTTGTATGACGAAATAAATTGAGGCAAATCATTAGGAGTTTTAAAACTAAGATACCAAAAGCTGGAACCCTTCAGCAATTGCTGATGTTTGCTCAAAAATCGTCTTTGAAAACCTCAATTTTCATTGGAGTAGCGTTAACAAAGCTAATAATAACTTATTTACAGCTTTGTTGATGCGCCATTGGTTCACTGACATTATCACGTGATGTTATCAATGTATTGTTTAGAAGTCAAAATATCGCCTTAATGTCCCGGTGGTCTTGTGCGTTTTTTTCTTGGCGTTACTGTCGTGGGTCCGCATCCCACTAAATCCCAAATACATTTTTATGATATCAAAGAGTAAATAAGTGTTATCAAATGCATTACCGGGACAACTTATTTTTGGTCCAAAAACATGAAGGAGTCCTTAAATGTCAGAATGAGTATGGATGTAGGACATGCAACGGTATTCATACTTTATGGGCCTAAGCCAATTCTTTGACCTTGGTTTTGATATTGCCTTGCTTAACGCGCTATGATAAAGATTTAATTAATGATAACTTTGGACTATAATTTTTATAATGACACATTTCCATTAGCAACCGAGCACTGTCCCATATATTACTTTTTATACAGCGCAAAATGGAGGTGAACCAGTTGGCGTACACATAAATCTCGAACAGGAGTAGATCTTGGACAGTCGAGAGTTTTGCTTTTTTTTCGAGCAATCATTTATTTTTTTCTGAAAAACACACACAACACTTTAGATGTATGAAGGAACAGTTCCAGGATTTGACGTTAGAGGAGTGACCAAAGAAGGGTCACAACCTTTTGACATTCGCCATTGCCTCAGACCCGAAATTTAAATCCATCTAGTTTAAAATTTGGCAGTGCGGTTTTGGGGTACTCCCCCGGATAAATCTTAACAGTTTCTAGTCTGAAATGGCATGTAAGCACATATTTTATTACTTTTTCGCCGAAGTTGATATTAAAAGTAAACTTGGACGATTTTAAGGGGGGGGGGGGGGGCACGCGCCGCTCCCCCTAGATCCGCTAGTGCTATGTTCTAGTTTTGTTGTGTATATGCAACAAAAAAGGTACGTCATACATCATGAAACGTTACGTTAGGACATGTTTGTAAAGGTGTCACATGTTCTGAACAATATTATTTAATGGTAATGACAAACTTGAAATAAAACTATCAATTGTTCGAAACCCAAATATTAAAGATACACGCTCATGCCCAAATACAATTTCCCACAATTAAAACAAATGTTTTGATATACCAAAAAGGATGAATAAATGTTGACAAAAATGATTTTTAGGAAGAATACCTAGTTTAATTTGAAAGAAAGGAGCATGAAACATGGTATATCCACCTTATGAGACTTTAGTTAATCACCGTAAATCTTTAAGCATTCACCAATCCTTCGATATTTTTACGTTTTCAGCTATTAAATATACGGCTTCAATCTTGTTATTTGTATTTAATATTTTCCATAAATGCATTATTTAGTAAGAATTAAAAAGTTTATCAGTAAAAAAATATGTTTGTTATACATGACTGTGTATTAATTGATTTTGAATAAGAGTGTCACTTTAAACAGTGAAATTATAAGTAAAACATCTTTAAAAAATAAACGCATAAGATTTTCTTTTGTCAAATCTGAATTTGACCCGATTTGTACAACCATTTCGGAACCATAGAACTCAGAGATATTTTATTTAATTTCAGCTTTTTTTAACAAAATCCCACACAATTAATTGTTCATCAGGGGCCGTCATTACGAACAGTCTCAATTCCGATTTTACACTCAGATTCAGAAAAGTACATATTCACGCAGAATCGTTTTTATTCGATATGTTTTACAAAAATAAATATAAGGAAATGTACAAAATCAAATATAACTAATTAATATTCAGCAGATTTCATTTTCAGTTCTCAATTGTAAGAAAATGTACAACGAAATGAAGAGTTAAAGTTCTGCCTCTCGAGTCTGATCTAAGACTTGTGACTGTTCGTAATCATGGCCCTTGGCCCAAACTTTAAAAAAAATACTCAAGTCAAATCTCAATCTCAGCCTCAACCTTCGTTATCATGCCAGACAAAATCAGATGTATTCAATGCTTAAGCGGTTTTTAATGCAATAACAAATTGCATTTTTCTTGAGTGCGTGAGTGAACGCTCGTGCGTGCCTGTGTGCGTGCGTGCCTGTGTGTGAGTTTGCGTGCGTGCTTTCTCGCGCGCGTGTGTGCGTGCGTGCGTGCGTGCGTGTGCATCGTTCAATCGATAACTTCTCGAATTAATTATTGCGAATAGGAAATGGCAGGTGAATGAAATTGGTTATATCTAAAAAAATCATAATCATAAAATTACAAAAATGAATATGTGAGGAGTCTATGATCTGTAGCGGATTAGGAAACCTTCTCCTCCGTTGTGGGGGTTTCAAGCAGGTTTTGCTTCAGGCTCGCTTGCCAAAGCTGTCTGATAGTGTCAAGTTGATTGCGTGGGAAATGTTTATGGTTCAATTGCAAATTGCAATACTTTTTAATGAATGGAAATCTTTTCAATTAGTCATAGATATACAATGTAGATGTTTTATTTTAGTTTTGAATAACATCAGGCGTGCAATGCAAATCAGCTAAATGCATATTCTTTTGTATTTTGTTTTTAATTTATTATCAACTGACTCATTGTACGTATTTCAAGTATAGATCGAATGTATAGTTTATTTTACCAAACTCTTCCCTATGTTGTATTAGGGTCTTAATCCGCACTCTAGATTCAGTGAAGAAAATAATATGAAATGTTATGGAACGCCGGCACTGTCTTTCGTAGTCCAAAAACTTTATCATTGTGTTTGTTTCTTATTACATTATGTACCAAGCGCTTTACATGGTGTACAAACACAGTTATGTTATGTCAGTTTATCTTTATATGTTGTGGTTTTGTACTTATATTATGACAGTTTTTATTATATTATGCGGATACATCTTTATATCATGTAGACATTTTATTTCGTTCATGTGTGAATTGTCTAAAATATTCCCTACAGGAGGCGACACCCTCGCTACATCTTTTTTGTATTTTTTGTCTTCGAATGAGCCAATTTTTGCGTATATATCTGCAAACCACTGATATTAGATTGCTGATTTGAGTTTTTGTCATCAGTCTTATATGACTGTTTTCCATGCATTTTCGAATAAATATGCTCAATCCAAGACAAACAATAAAATAAAGTTGTCAAAACGTTCAATCTGTGAGAGTGCAGCTTTAATACCAATCTAAATACCTTAAGATATTGACAGCTCGCTCATGTGCACGTACGTATAATTCAAAATTTTACGCCCCTGACTGTCATGTTGTTGTTTTTTACTCCGCGAACGAGTCATTGACCTGACGGACCTTTCACGTGTGTGACGTCACTGGTTTTGTTATAGTCACCGCCCGCCTCTTGCTTTTAAAGTTAAACACAAGCACCAGTTTACCTGTTTTACATTTTCAGTTTAAACGTTATACACACTTTACAACTAAAGCGAACGGTCTCATAAAATACGCTCGTTCAAAATGAGTTTGCTAAGGATATTATCATTTACTTTGTCATTAGGATTATACGCCGGAGCAGGTATGGTGAACGTTTATTCAGTTGCTTGATATGAATTTTATACATTTCCACTTAATATCATATTATTTTCGGAGCGATGATTCCTTAAAATATTCTTTTTTATTAAACTACATGTTTATTGGTTTATTTACGAAACTTAAAGGATTTAATTTTAACTTAGCAATTTACATCAAAATGGTCATAAATATGCCAAAGGTCTGAATTCTACTTGCGTGCATCCGTGGTAGAGCATGTACAAATATGCCCGTAACCTCCAAGCGACATAAGATGTTAAAAACGGCGATCTGACGTATTTTTCCGGGTTGTTTATCAATGTCGGTATTTTATTATGATGTCAAGCATGGTTATATAGACCTTGAAATGGCTACGTATATCAGTAAACCAAGATTATTCAGTGAGTCTGAATGAGTGAGTGAGTGAATGAGTGAGTCAGGTCAAGTCAGGTCAGGTCAGAAGGTCGGTCGGTCGGTCGGTCGGACAGTCTGTCAGTCATTCATTCATTCATCCATTCATTCATTCATTCATTCATTCATTCATTCATTCATTCATTCATTCATTCATTCATTCATTCATTCATTCATTCATTCATTCATTCATTCATTCATTCATTCATTCAGTGAGTGAGTCGGTCAATCATTCATTCAGTCAATCGGTCGGACGATAAGTCAGTCAATCAGTCAGTCAGTCAGTCGGTCGGTCAATCATTCATTTATTCAGTCAGTCGGTCGGTCGGCCGGACGATAAGTCAGTCAATCAGTCAGTCAGTCGGTCGGTCGGGGTCGGTCGGTCGGTCGGTCGGACGGTCAGTCAGTCAGTCGGTCGGACGATAAGTCAGTCAATCAGTCAGTCAGTCAGTCGGTCGGTCGGTCGGTCGGACGGATGGTCGGTCGGACGGTCAGACGGTCAGTTATTCAGTCATTATCCACATGAGCAAATTTGCCCCTGGGGTAATTTCTGGACGAGCGCATAGAGAAAAATGCATAGTTCTAATTATTGCCAATATATTGTGTTGAAAAGTACATTTGACATAAGGATGAAGCTTATATTACTAACGTTTGATAAAATAATCTGTATTTACTATTAAGTACATGGTTTTCAAACATTGCAGTCCTGTATAGAAACAGTCAGCCGAGGAATAAAACAAAATCGTATTTGTAACCAATTCTCCCTTTGTTTTTTGTCAGCTTTTTTACTGTTAAACCGTGCAAAAATCAAAATATCCGCGGAGGGTAGATTAATTGTTGTGTTTCTGTGATATTAACTACTCAGGGGTGGGTGGGGGGAGGATTCACCCCACCTTCAGACTTGGGGGCAAATCAATTGTTGCGTTTTTGTGACATTAAATACCCATGGGCGGGGGGGGGGGGAATTCACCCCACCTTCAGACTTGGGCCAAATTTGCCTCCGATAGTAAATTTACCCCGGTATGTACATGCGTTTATATGCACGTATTTGTCCCTTGGGATAAATTTGGGGTATATCTACAGCAAAGAGCCAATTTTGGTTAGTTTTCAGAAGTTAAAAGTGGTTTCACGGGGGATAATCAACAGATAGGAGATTTTGAGTTGAACAGAGATCAAGATAATGTCCGTTATTTGTAATAGTCTCATTCACGTTTTCTATGGTCACACATGAATTTAAAAAAAATGTTTGTGAAGAGGGAACAAAATGCTTGTGAAATATGAATAAAATGCTTGTAAAATATGAAAAAAATGCCATGTACGTGGAGTTAGCGGCCTAGCGGCCTAGCGGCGTGAAGTTAGCGGCCTAGCGGCGTGTAGTTAGCTGCCTGGCGGCCTAGCGGCGTGAAGTTGGCGGCCTAGCGGCCTGGCGGCCTAATTATTTTTTCTATTTACAAGCAATTGTTAATGCGTTTTTTTTTTAAAACAATGATACATCAAGGTTTTTTATTCATATAGTTACATAGCGGCCTTAAATTGTTATATATTCAGAATATTTTTCTTTACCTTTTATTCTAAAACAATTTTAAATTAACTGTTTTATGCACAAATTATCACTCTGAAGCGTTTTTCAAAAAAGTCGATCGAGCACTTCAGCGGCCTAGCGGCATAGCGGCGTGAAGTTAGCGGCCTGGCGGCCTAGCGGCCTAGCGGCCTAAAATGGTATCCTATTTCAAACCATGTATACATGCATTTTCTTCTAAAACAATGACATATTAACTGTTTTTATGCACATATTAACACTTTGAAGCTATTAGCGATTATCAACAGTCTTTTTTTAAGAGCGTCGATTGAGCAGTCAGCTATTTCAAAGCATTAAACATGCCTGATCTTCTAAAACAATGATATATTTACTGTTTTATGCACAAATTATCACTCTGAAGCGTTTTTTATTATTTTTTTTCAAAAAAGTTGATCGAGCACTTCAGCGGCCTAGCGGCATAGCGGCGTGAAGTTAGCGGCCTAGCGGCCTAGCGGCCTAAAATGGTTTCCTATTTCAAACCATGTATACATGCATTTTCTTCTAAAACAATGACATATTAACTGATTTTATGCACAAATTAACACTTTGAAGCTATAAGCGATTAAAATTGTTTTAGAATAAAAGGTAAAGAGAAATATTCTGAATAGATAACAATTTAAGGCCGCTATGTAACTATATGAATAAAAAACCTTGATTTATCATTGTTTTTTTTAAAAAAAAAAACGCATTAACAATTGCTTGGAAATAGAAAAAAACAATTAGGCCGCTAGGCCGCTAGGCCGCCAACTTCACGCCGCTAGGCCGCCAGGCCGCTAACTTCACGCCGCTAGGCCGCTAGGCCGCTAACTTCACGCCGCTAGGCCGCTAACTTCACGTACATAAAAATGCCCTATTTTTTCGGAAAAGCTTTTTTAAATTGAAAATTAAATCATTTTAGACCTATATTTCCATGAGTATTTTTAAATGAGTATGTTGTTGGGTGTTTGTTCATAAAAGTACTTTATCCAACTGAAAGTTGAACAACGTTTCAAAAAATCGATGCCGATATTAAATGTGTGAGTGAGTCTCTTAAATGGTACATGTTGATCTGATTTTGTCAAAAGATTGTTTACAAACAGGATGTAATATCTATAATTGATGGCTTTGCACTGCTAACTACTGTTAATGTGATTTTTAACATGAATTTTCTCGCAATTCTAAATTAGGTTATCTAATCAACAAATTGTATGGATGCGTGTTTCACAATATTATGATGTAAACAAGTTGAACAGCTAGGTGTTTGTGTAGATTATGCACTTGTCAATTGTAACCACGTCCCCCCCCCAGGTCCGGAGAATAGCTTGGACTTGGACTTTCGGTCCAGCCAAGCCGGGGTAAAATCTCCGCCATTGCGGGGTTGAACTGTTGGTAAAATCCCCTGCAAAATGCCCCAGCACCTCAGGGACCCTAGGTAAGGCCCATTCCCCGCTATTGTTGCCGCGAAGACAAAACCACCGCATTCACCCGGCACTGCGGGGCCACCTGGAAGGTAAAAACACGGCCCATTTCCCCGGCTATCCCAGGTATACCCCCGGACCTGGGGGCCATGGTTACAATTGACTGGTGCATTAGGCAAAACCTCATTTGAACAGGGCATATTTTCCTTTGACCCTTGTCCTTGGCGTTTACGAAATAGAACCGCTTCTATTTTGATAAACCAGAATAGAATGTCAAGTGTCATCTTATCCACTTGCGGATCTAGGGGTGGGGGTGGTGGGGGTCGCTCAGCCGGCGCCCCAGCCCCCAAAAATTGTCAAAGTTTACTGTTTATTTAAACATAGGGAGAAAAGGAATAAAAAGGGCCCAAAACTGCATTCATTCGGACTAGAAATTGTTAAAATTGTCTAGGGGAGAACACCCTACCCCCCCCCCCCCCCTTAACCCTTTAAACCAAATACATCGGTTCTGAAGGAGGGGCGCAATTCAAAATCTTACGCCTCTATGTTACGCCCCCTCTTACGTGAAATCATGGACCGCCCCTGATATCCATGTTTTCCATTTTGTTGTGTCTGGTATTATAATATTGGTCTAGAAAAGAATCAGAATGACGATATATGATATTTCTCATGTTTTTGCTTAAATCAAGGTAGTGTTATTTCTGACATAATGAGGTGTGCTATTCCATATTTAAATTGCAGCATATAAGGAAGACTTAATACCATCCTTAATACTCGTCTTCACATGAGAAATTTGGTAATGAGAATCAGTTGTGAACAATGATTGCAATCTGGTATTTGATATTTTGTCAAATGATAGCTATTTCAGCACCTGCAGTACGGAATAACGTTAGGACCATCGCCTGCGAATGTGTTGATCTGAAACGCGATACTCGATGGTACGATGATGAAAACGTGAAATCACGAAAAAACAATAAACGCGAAAGTACGATAATGAAAACCCGACATTACGATGATGAAACACGACAGTCCGATACTAGGATAACGCGAAAGCACGATACTAGCATGGTGAAAACGCAACAAAACGATTGTAAAAAGACGATAGTACATGACCTTATCATCAGAAATTTGATAATGAGAATCAATAACGGCATTCAGTACTGTATGGGTCGTATTCAATATTCAACTTAAGTTAATCGTATGGTCACACATCATTGACTTAATAACAAGTAATCCGATTAGCTACATCGTTCGTTAGATCCAATTAAGACAAATATTGAATACCGGTCCTCAGGGGACGTGCACAGGTCGGTTATCGAATAATATTTTAGCAGGGCGTTTTTATAGTATTGCTGCACTTATTGTATTATCTGCATATAATGGTCCATTGTTGATTAAATATTTTTCTAGAAAATATTTTACTTTTGTGAGAAGTGTGATGTTTTATTTGAGTTTATTGCTTTGTTTATTTAAATCAGTTTTTTGTTGTTTATTCTAGACCGTGATTTTTTTACTACCACCTTTTGCAATCGAAACACCTCGGCCATTATCCAAAAGATATGACATCGAAAATAATACGTGTCATTAAATAGTCCATCATGGCGGCACCCATATTGAAAAAACATGTTGTATGCCCTTCAACCGGTCCTGGAAGTTCAAGTTGCTCCAAAGCGTCATTAAGACACGAATCAGAACAATTCATTTTAGTACAGTGGTTACGTTGTCGAATGGGTCTCCTTAAGCGTTATGATAATTGAGTTAATCTTCGACGGCCTCATCACATGTTTGTATATCTTGAAGCCTATTTACGAGGTCTTTCCCGAAGCTTGCCGAGTTTTTACGATTGTATCTATCGTCGCAATCGATCTGAAATATATTTCATTTTCTACATTTAAACTACATATGTGTTTCAACCCAACCTTAGCTAAAAGGACTGGTTGGAGTGCCACCAAGGACATTTGTGGTCACCTTTGGTTTGTACTCGGGTAAACGGACTCGACCAAACCGTTAACACTCGGCCATCTCCGGCAAGCTCAAATATAGCTTTTTGGATAACAGCCGAGAGTGTCCCGATTCAGTGTGTGTATACCACGTGATAAATTGCGTCATAAATGCTACGTCGGAAGGCAATATTTTGATTTGAAAAAAGACTTTAAAAGAAAGGTAACTTCACTATTTCTTCACAATTTTAAATGAAAGATAGCGCAGTCTACGGTGCTGACAGAGCCCTGCGTTCAGTATTTTACCAGAGTTTGATTGAGAGTTTAGTTTTTTTAAACACTTTGACAAACCTTTTCACATCACGGCCGTCTGACGGGGCACTGTCAAAACATGATTTTGGAAACAGGTTTGTCAAAGTGTATGATGAAACTAATGACTTAATCAAATTTCAATAAAAATAAAGCAAATGCGGTGCTCTTTAAGAGGCATAGACTGCCCTTTGTTTCATTTAAAAGGGTGTTGTACAAGAAAAGTTATCTTTGATTTAATTAAGACTTCATTTTAAGCAAAATGTTGCCTTCATACATAGCATATATGACGTAATTTATCACGTGGTATACACACACACTGCGATTGTGGTTCGACCTTCCATCTTGCGTCGCATCTTTCGTTAAAATTGAATTGAAAGAAATTGTTAAAACCTAGAATAAGAATGAAATCATAAAAGTGCAATATATATCTGTGGAGTTTCTATGATCTGTAGCGGATTAGATAACCTTCTCCTTCATCGTGAAATTTTCAAGAAGGCTTTAGTATCGCTTGCCAAAGCTGATTAAGGATTCAAGTTTATTGCGTGGGAAATGTTTGTGGTCCAATTGCAAATTTGTAAAAAAATTAAATAAATTGGAATAGACAATCTTTTCAAATATTCATTGATATAGATGTTGTATTCTATTTTTGAAGTACATCAGGCGTGCAATGCAAATGAGTTGAATTCTTATTTGATTGTATTTTTTGTTGAATTGATATAAAGCAGCTGACTTATTGTACGTAACAAGAGAAAACTGTTGCATGGTCCTTGTACTTATATAATTATGCAAACGTGTTCGTAATGTCATGTTTTTTTCGGATTTTAATACTATAAAAATTTCATTTTTAATGTAAGGGAAAATATTACATGACGTATATATTTGCGCAAATATAGTTCATTCGACAAACACTTTTGCCCACTTTATAACGATCTTTATAAGTCTCGCTCTACTCTCCAAAGTTCCAAGAGTCCACTCAGACTCAGGAAAGATTCTTCTACGATGTATTTAAATCATTTATTTTACACACACTGTGTAGATGACAATGAGATCTCGCAATGATCACATCCAATTGAAAATACATTATTACGAGCTTTCCTAGGCGTGAATTACCAAAAAAAACTTATGAATTTTAAAGGCGCTTTAACCAGTTGAAGAAGGCGTTATAATGCGAAAAGGACGTTCTTGAAAGTCATTATAACGCCTTGTTTTGCGTTGTAACGAGTAAGCAACATTAATTCTGATTTTCAGTGGCCATGACGGGCTTTCGTAGTTTATAATAGCGTACCATATTGACTTAAGTCGTTTCTATGATGAGGTTGTATTATCTTGACCGCTTTTGTTCTCACAGATACTGCATTGTAGTGATTGCATGATGATAATACAACTATCAAATCCAGTTAGAATAGTGTTTAAACCTATTATGTAATGTCTCGCAACAGTTGTCTTGCTTAAGTCTGTGGTGTTTAGGGCACAATAATTTGGGAACGTTAAAGGCAGGTGATGGCAGACCTTTAAAGCTGCACTCTCACAGATTGAACGTTTTGACAGTGTTGTTTTAGGTTTTTTGTCTTGGAACGAGCCAATTCATGTGAAAAAGCATGAACACCAGTGATATAAGACTACTGACAAAACATCAGATCGCAGATTTTCATATTTAAGTTCAAAAATTGATGTTTTATGCATTGTTCTTAAACCGTTAGTAAAGCTTTTAGCGTTAAACATTAATTTTCGAACGGAAATATGATAATCTGCGATCTGATCTTTTGTCAGCAGTCTTATATCACTGGTTTGCAGATATTTACGCAAAAATTGGATTATTCCAAGAATTTTTTTAAAAAAAGTTGTCAAAACGGTAAATCTGTGAGAGTGCAGCTTTAAGTCCATAGATTCCTATGTTTACGAACAATCTCTTAGTTCAGACTCGAAACTGAAAATGTTAATTTCAATTCATTTTTATTTCATTAGGAACAGCGTTTGAGCGTCTACGCCGTTTTTTTTCTCGTAAAAGGCTTTGCCAATTCAAGCATCGCTAATCTCGTTAAAATCTTACATACACACGTCCGCAGTTTAGCAGCAAACCGAATTGTTATTCCTAATGTTATTCATTTTTTTGTTTACGAAACGACATTTCATTTTCCTTTTATCGTGTAGCTAATTTCATTTGTTTTCGTAATAAAACAACAACAACACAAACCTGCTATAACTAGTATAACTAGCAACCATGTATGACAATACATCATATTTAGTAAAAAAACACATTGGTTTACGATGTAACTGTACTGTTTTTGTTATTTTTTTCCGCTTACATGACAGACCGATCACGTGACCACATCACGTGCGTGACGTCATTAGCCATTTATAGTTGTCGACTGCTACTTGCTTGAAAGTTAGTGTCAGTTTATACGAATTAAATAAAGCGAACGGACTTATAAAAGCGCTCGTCCAAAATGAGTTTACTAAGGATATTACCAATCATTTTGACATTAGGAGTTCACGCCGCCCCAGGTTTGTTGAAAGGTTGTTAGATTGATATATTTAGAAATGTAACATTTTCATTTAATAAAATAATTATATTATCATATTATTTTCGCTGCGATAAGTTCACAAAATGTCTGAGTTGTTCATTTTACTATGTCGGTATTAGAAACATAACTACTGCGGATATATATACAGCCGAAACTAGCTATGTCGAAATATGTTACCTCGATGTTCTGGTTATGTCGAACTTATTTCCATTTTTAGGTTTAGTTAATATACACTTTTTGTATATTGGTTATATCGAATGTTCGTTAGCTCGAATTTCTTCCCGAGGTCCTACGGATTCGACATAGCGAGTTTTAACCGTATATTCAAATTTATTATTAACGTTAATCAAAGTTATATTTGTATCAAACGTCTGAATTATATCTGCGTCTTATATCTTCGCGTTAAATCGTCAATATATATGTATGCTTTGGGTCGCCCATATATATGCTTTTGGGCCATTCATATATATGCTTTTGGGCCGTCCATATATATGCTTTTGAGCCGTCCATATATATGCTTTCGGGCCGTCCATATATATGCTTTTATGTCGCCCATATATATGCTTTTGGGCCGTCCATAAATACGCTTTTTGGTCGTCCATATATATGCTTTCGGGCCGTCCATATATATGCTTTGGGGTCGTCCATATATATGCTTTTGGGCCGTCCATAAATATGCTTTTGGGCCGTCCATAGATATGCTTTTGGGTCGTCCATATATATGCTTTCGGGTCGTCCATATATATCCTTTCGGGCCGTCCATATATATGCTTTCGGGCCGTCCATATATATGCTTTCGGGCCGTCCATATATATGCTTTCGGGCCGTCCATACATATGCTTATTTCAAGCAGTTTTAGTACCCATGATATAAATTCAAAACAACGTTTATCGTATGTAAGGCCACTCCTTTTTTATTTTTTGGTTTACAAGAATTTTTGGGAAAAATGTCCACCGGGCGGTCGAAAAAAAAAAAAAAAAAAAAAGGAAAAAAGTCACAATACATACTCTTAAAGGGTAAAAATCAGAGAACAACATAAAAACATTGAAAATTTATATCATTTACATGACATTTTAAATTTTTAAACTGCTATTAATGCATGTTTTAATACACTCAAGTTTCAAAGTTCTAATTAAACACACAGTTTAAATCTTACATACTGTGCATATAAAACATCAATGAAACTGACTATAAAACATGTTTACATGTATAAACTACACTTTTTATCAAAGATACATTGAATATCACTCAGCAAGACATTTGTTAAGCTTCAAGGGTATGCTAAAGCAACAGTGAATGCAGAACACTAAACTGAACAATATTAAATTGAAAAAAGAGAAGGCAATTTTACGCATTAAAATACAAAAAATTGCACTGTATTAATTTTAATACATAATATTTTCTAAACATTGTTTCAGCTATTTCAATATTGGAAAATGCCAATAAAGTGAAATAATTACCAATTTTGTAAATAAGGAAGTAACATTTTATGAAGACATTTGAGCTTTAACATTGTGAAAGCAATTCCTGAAAAACTAAAAACCAAACTAGACCTAGATTTGAGTTTTAATAATCTTTACCATGGTGGGTCCTAGTTGTGTGTAACCCGATCCATGCTAAGTTCGGATATTTTCGGACCGGGATATTTACCATGGGATGTTCACCAAATCCATTTCAAATTCAAATCTTGCAGCAAATTACCTCATCAGTACATAAAAATCACATAACAAAATAATAAATCTAGCATGTGATTTAACTTTATGTATCAATGATAGTAACAGAGAAATCCATAATTATGTATCGGATATTTTCATCTTCTCCCAACTCCGCCATTTTGTGTATACACGAGTTCACAGGGCATCCATACTTCATGCTTGTTTATTTTTCATTTTAAAGAGTATTCCTTGGTTACAAGAACAGATCTCATTTATAGTGAAATATCAAGTTCATTACAAATTGGACTTATTCAAAATAGTTTTCCGTGTTGTTTTATCTAAATGTTTTGCACACAACTCCTGGCATTAGTATTAAAATGTCATTGAGACATGTGTTCAACTCTTTCATTGTTTTTACTCTACTATTAACCCAAACATGAATAAACATGTAATCTAGAATAAACACAAGCTTTACATTGACTCAATAACAAGTATTTCCAAACCATTTTGTGATTTCAAATCTATAAACACCATCGACCGAACTTGTGAAATTAGGTCACCGGTGTCAATTTAGAAATTTTACTTTCGATTTCACCACTCGAACTTAGTGCACTGTTATTTAATATTTAACCATAAAATGTTATAAAATGTTTTTCTCACACATAATTTACAGATATTTGTGTCTACTAATTCGATGGCAGCCGCTGACAATTTTATTTTTTATCTATAAACAACAATATTTTCATGACCTAAATTGGCGTGGAATAACAACAATCACGTGACAGTTATTGTTTGTGTCGGCTGTTAAATTTGCCAATGTTTATTGCTATTGTTATTTTAACAACTCCTGCATATTTTAATTAATTATTTCATACAAAGAATGACTGCTATCGTCAATTCCGCCATTGCCATCGGCGCTGCCATAACAGTTGACTGGCTCACATGCTATCACTATAAATTGGCAAATACGGCCACGGAACAACAAACCAGTCGAGATCTACTGCATTCGTATTCTTATCTGGGCGTTTATCTTTCGTTTCGCACCAAAATCAATACGGTCGGGAAAATAATTTTGAAAAAATAGTGAAATTCCCTTTTTTTTTTTTTTTTGTACTTTTCGGAAAATTAGACCCGCCGGTTTTGTAAACCAATTTATATAAAAGTAGTAGCCTAAGGAAGAATATTAGTTTAAGTAAAGTTGACAATAAACAAGTCACAATGATACGCTAAACATAAAACATGTTTAAGCAAACGCCGGATGAATAAATTTCATTATTCTTTTATGAATTATTACGTTTGACATATTGGCGCTACAATTAACCATTTATGGCTGGGTAAGTCTCCTTACAAATTTACAAATTATTCTTCGTAGTTATTTTATTGAAAATAACCAGACGAATCGGCATGGATACATGATACCAGAATCAGGGACGGATCCTGTAGATTGCGCTGGGGAAGGGGGCTCTTGGGCCGCACACAGTTCGCCCTATCGGAACAAGTCCATTTTCAATCGAAAATAACCACGGCCGAAGGCGGGAATATCAGTTAAAGTAGTTCTTTAAATAAATAATTATATTATTAATTAGTTGAAGTGTTATTTGAGGGTACTAGTAATCTGTATAATTAAGTTTAAATTGATTCCCGGTAAAGTGTATTATCGCATAAACATTTATACTCCAGAGAGTAAAGAACTAAGGCTTATCTGTTAAATAGAAACTATTTCGCGATCTCCTTTCAGCATAGTTAAATCTAAGAAATTCTGACATTGTAAACCGTCTATATACATCCGAGGTTGAGTTCGATCGAAAATTGCCGAGGAGTTCCGATTGAATTATTATTTTAGAAATAAGAATAACTGTGTTCTATAACTAAGAGAAAAGCAGTCTTTTATAAATAGATCATGTAATGCAACAAATAATAATATAAATAGCTATACATATACGAGAAAAACTTGTCAGTCAGACAGACAGGTATCGGACGAACGGTTTATTGCGACTTGTGCAATGTACATTGTGAACAAAAAATAAACTATAAACAATAACCGCTCGGGTGGCGGCGCACTTAACAATGAAATTGGTGCTAAAAAGTGCCACCTAACATGAAATATGGGAAAAGCGTGACGTCAGAGAGCGCTTAATAATAATAATAGTAGTAGTAGTAGTAGTAGTAGTAGTAGTAGTAGTAGTAGTAGTAGTAGTAGTAGTAGTAGTAGAAGTAGTAGTAGTAGTAGTAGTAGTAGTAGTAGCAGCAGCAGCAGCAGCAGCAGCAGCAGTAGCAGTAGCAGTAGTAGTAGTAGTAGTAGTAGTAGAAGTAGTAGTAGTAGTAGTAGTAGTAGTAGTAGTAGTAGTAGTAGTAGTAGTAGTAATATGAGGGGGATCAGCAGCAGCTGCAGGTTATGGTGGTGGCGGAGGTGGTAATGGCGGCGGCAGCAGCAGCAGCAGTACTAATCGTAATATTAGAAGTAGTATATCGGGCTTGTTCTAAAAAGTTTGCGGGGCGCATATCGAAGGGAGATAATCACTACATGGCTTAAATAAGGTTGAAGTGCTTGTTGGAAATAACATATATTTAATATATTGTATTACTATCTTTTTCTCTGTTTTGAACATGAATATTCTTACAACAACAACGCCAACAAAAACGACAACAACAATATTAAATTTCTCTATAATGGTCGGATCGTGTCCCAAATATCTGCTGGCACTGCGGTATTCATTACTCAGTGTACGAACTCTAGCGGTTGAAAGCGTTGGAAAGGTATTGAGGAAACAAATACATCTTGCTTTCTGACTTGTACATCTTGCATTCTAAGCTAAGTAAATCAAACAATTAAGTTATATGATTTTAACATAGCTGCAAAACTGATGTTCCAGTTTGTTGCCATAACATCTGGCATCTGAAGTAACTTATTACGTTCGAAGACCTTACCTATGAAAAGATGGTGTAATTTTTTTTCAAAAGAACTAAACTATTTTTTTAACTGATAAGAGATAAGAGTTATTTGCATCAGAATTAAAGAGGAAGTAGTCCTAAACTTTTGTTTGAATCATTAAAATTTATCTGCTTCACAGCTGACACTTCTCATTGGAAAGCAATGATGATAAGTGGCTATTAATACTTTCCTGCTACAGATGATTTCAAATCAAGAATGTAAATAAAATACAGGACCGGTATTCATAATACATCTTAAGTCAATTTCCTAATTTTTTGATAGTTAAATTAAAATATTTTAATAAAAAATTGCATAAAAGTTTGAATTAGGTATAAAGTTTTATGAAATAAAAGTATTATTGATATGAGAACAAAAATACATCCAATGACCAGTGCTTTAACTAGGAAAATTACTTGAAATGACTAAATATATACTATAAATGTGTAAATGCTATACTTTTACTACCATCCTGTTTGTTATCGCTATAAACTTTGTAAGTTTTTTATGCGAAATAAACTACTATTGTATTGTTTTGTAAATACCGTCCGAGTACTTCTATTCCGGCGTCATGATTTCTTTCCAAATGGCTTACAATTAAGCTGACAGAATCTTGAGAAATTGTCATGGATGAATGGTGTGATAAATTTCTTACAAATTATCTCATGAAATATTTTCACAGGACCGATCAGCTTTAATGATTTATTGAAATATCAAATGTCATAAACAATTCTTTTGTCATATTCACACTTTACAGACGTGAACGTTTACTCAGTAGCTGTCATTTTTTTCAGCATCGTTCAAGTAAGATGTGTCCATTTCCTCTAAATAAATAATATTACATAGAATTAATATACATTGTAAACTGTAAAAAATGAAAATGTATTTGAGTTGAGTTGAGTTGAACCGTTGTTTTGTGCGTTTGATGACAAAAGGCCGTTCATCCTGAACCATGTTAGAATTAACAACGTTGTTAACTGGATCATTGTTAACTTTCAAACGTTTAATACTCTGAAAGTTTTATGGACACACATATAAACTACGATACTTTACACAGATATTGAAACAACTGATTCAGCTATGTTTTTTTGAAATTAAATATATTCGTTCATCATAACATATTTAACCTTTAAAACTTAACAACTTTGTTAACTTGAAAAAAAATCTGAATAAGCGACCAAATATTCGCATATTTTATAATTATTTCACAGATAATTTATTAAAACACTTTCAATTTATTTTGTGACGTCATGTTTGAAGATGGTAACCGCATTTGGACCCAAAATCTCATGGTGCGTCACAAGACGTACATAAATTCCATACTACTACTACTTTTTAACCAAACTTCATATACAACGAAGTTAGAAGTGAGATATCGATGAAAGAGATTGTAAATGTAGATTTAAACGTAGCAGGCACGCAGAAAAAGTCTCATCCAAGGACGTAAATGAAATAAATCTCCCTCAACCAACTCCCTACCCGTGCCAGTCAAATTCAAGCGCGTTATTCCCAAACAATAGCTTATAAATAATTTAAGAAATGAAATACTGCACGAAATTGCGCGTTCAGAATGTCAACTTCGTACCATGATAATAATCTCTTCGTGTCGTTTTCTTTACAAGTAGTCCTAAATTTAAACCTAATCCATTTAAATAACCGTACTATTGAATAAAAAAGAAAAAAAAAATGCAATGCAAATGTAAATGCATTTTTTTTACAAATGCATTGCAATTATCTTTCGTTCAAAAGTTTGATAATTTAAAACCATTGAGTTTAAATTAAATTCGGGACCACTATAAAGTATTATATAATAAAACGAGTGTATATTTGCCCAAAAAGAGTTATATCATAAATTATCAATTTGTGTACACATGTAGTTGTTGTCTTCTTATTTATTATTGTCATCAAAGAATGATAAATTGCTTTAAAACTAGACTACTAAATTGAATTAGATACGCCAGTTATATAAATGAAATATCTGTTTTCTTTTATTAATTAAAGCAGTTTTAGTACTCATATTCTTACTACGTTCAAAACAACGTAGATCGTATTAAAGATGATAATAATAGTGTAAGTTGACCTTAAAAGCTAGTCACGTGACATGCGCAGTAAAACATAACCTGGCCGCCACTACTTTAAAATGAAGAGCAACTCCAAACTGATCATTATTTATCCAAGCTTGGCTTACGGCGGACGCATACATTTCGATTAAAAATGATTTCATTAAGAAATCTGACAATTGTTTTGTTGTTTATTGGATGTTATGCCTCAGGTGAGATATAAATTATATTAGTTTGATTTGCGGCGTTTGTACGGATATGTACGCATCCGTTCTTTTTTAATCAGATTCGGTTATAACATTATTTCGTTTGACTAATTAACACTGCAATAAATAATGTGTGGTTAAATACGAATTATACTTTGTAGTTATTTAATGAAACTAAACGGACTAATGTAAAAACATTGTAAACATTATGTACACAATAACATAACTATTGTAAAATTCTATGAATATGTTATTATATTTCCCACCGGGGCTTATTTGCAATTATTTAAAAGATCTAACTGATGTATAAAGATAACCGAAAAGTTTACTTTACTTTTAAGATGCACTATTACTCTCAAATGAGATTTGCCACAATTAATACTATTGTTTTAATATTCCAAAAAGGATAAATAATTGTCTAAAACAATGGTACAAGGATACCAAGTTTAATTTGAAAGAAATGTGCTTAAGACACGGTATTTCTACCTTATGAGACTGTAGTAGATCACAGTAAATCTTTTAGCATTCACCTATCATTTATTTATTTTTTTGCATTTTCATCTATTAAATACACAGCTACAATCTTGTAATCAGTAAAAAAAAAATCCACAAAGTAGTTTAAGGTTTATCAGTCAAATTTTTTGTTTGTTACACATGTGTATGTATTAATTTTGAATAAAAGTGTCACTTTAATATTTTCACGCAATGTTATAAGTGTCTAACACATGGATACAAGTGTCAATGATGCTTGTTTTCCAATCCTATGATTTTCTCTTTGACGCGCACTTCATGAATTAATATTATTATTTCTATTTAAATGATGTGAACGTATTTCACAATAAATATGTTTAAACTTACCGCAAAGTTCGACCCTGTTTGGAATTTGTAAAGAGATCATGTTATTCATTTGTACAATAAAACATGCAAACATTAAGAACGGACATTTTAGTCTTAACGATCACTATTCAAACAGTGAACTCTATTTGAAGAAGCTTGAAGTTTACAAAATAATTTTGACCCCCTTATAATAATTCGTTCATACCCACGTGAAGTCTGTTTATCGGTTAAACCCATTGAAATTGTGGACTGTCAGTCGTATATATATATTTTTTTTTCCATATTGCACTATACGAACCATGGATTTATTCGTGACCAAGATGCAAGCTACTTGATTCACAAATATTTATTTATAGTATGCTATATAAAATATCAATAACAGTACACATCAGCTTGTTCAGTATTTTCTCAATGGTTGAGAATATATGTACCTGAAATACCCGTGAAATGTTTCTAAAGGAACACGAATATCAACATTTTCTGCAGTAGTATACAATAGTGCTTATTGCTGGTAGGATAAAGTCGATTCAATTCAATTCAATATTTTATTGCCTCGAATTCTGAAGACATCTGAACAAATATAAATAAAACATAAATGATAATCACCATACAGGAACTAATTGTAAATGTGGAAACTTAAGTAAGTACGATGATGATAACGTGATAGTACGATGATGATAACGTGACAGTACGATGATGATAACGCGACAGTACGATGATGATAACGTGACAGTACGTCGAGAAACGCGACAGTACGATGATGATAACGCGACAGTACGATGATGATAACGTGACAGTACGTCGAGAAACGCGACAGTACGATGATGATAACGCGATAGTACGATGATAATAACGTGACAGTACGATGATGATAACGTGACAGTACAATGATGATAACGCGACAGTACGTCGAGAAACGCGACAGTACGATGATGATAACGTGACAGTACGTCGAGAAAAGCGACAGTACGATGATGATAACGTGACAGTACAATGATGATAACGTGACAGTACGATGATGATAACGTGACAGTACGATGATGATAACGCGACAGTACGATGATGATAACGCGACAAAACGATGATGATAACTCGACAGTACGATGATGATTACGTGACAGTACGATGATGATAACGCGACAGTACGTCGAGAAACGCGACAGTACGATGATGATAACGCGACAGTACGATGATGATAACGCGAAAGTGCGATGATGATAACGCGACAGTACGATGATGATAACGCGACAGTACGATGCTGTTCACGCGACAGTACGTTGAAGATAACGCGACAGTGCGATGATGATAACGCGACAGTACGATGATGTTTACGCGATAGTAGGATGAAGATAACGCGACAGTACGATGATGATAGCGCGATAGTACGATGAAGATAACACGATAGTACGATGCTGTTTTCGCGACAGAACGATGACGATAACCCGACAGTAGGAAGATGTATACGCGACAGAACGATTGTGATAATGCGACAGTGAGATGATGAAAACGCGACAGTACGACACTACGATAACGAAAACGCGATATCACGATATAACGATTGTGAAAACGCTTCAGTACGATGATGAAAACACGCCTTTATATCGTTTATGTTCATCATCGTACTGTCGTATTATCGAGTTTTCGTTATCGTACTGTCGCGTTTTCGTTATCGTAGTTTTGACTTTCACGTTTCAGTGCAACACATTCACAGGCGATGGCCCTAACGGAATTCCGTAATATTCGCAGTAGTAGTAATTTTGTGCCCAAAATGCCGCGAATCCTGCGGGGAATGACGTCTAGAATTGTTCCACAGCTCTGACTATTTGATATGGTTTAATTTATCAAATCCAATCTTATTTTATTTATAAATGTGATACAACATGTATCTAAAATCATTAGCTTGTTTGAATTTTAAAGGATGAGCAAGACTCGCGGAAGGTTTCACGTCACTCTGCATTGACCGAATTTGTGTTATTTTTGTAAGACCTATCGGAACACACCAGTATCAAACATATAAGACTTCAACGAAGCTTTGGTCTTCTTTATTATAGACATTCATGCCAACACAAAGTCCCCGGCTCATGACGAACTAATGGTTTACTTTGTGTCGTCGTCATCGTCATCATCATCATTATCAACACCATCATCATCATCATCATCATCATCATCATCATCATCACCATCATCATCATCATCATCATCATCATCATCATCATCATCATCATCATCATCATCATCATCATCATCATCATCATCATCATCATCACCATCATCATCATCATCATCATCATCATCATCATCATCATCATCATCATCATCATCATCATCATCTTCTTCATCATCATCATCATCATCATCATCATCATCATCATCATCATCATCAACATCATCATCATCATCATCATCATCATCATCAACATCATCATCATCATCATCATCATCATCATCATCATCATCATCAACATCATCATCATCATCATCATCAACATCATCATCATCATCTTCTTCATCATCATCATCATCACCATCATCATCATCATCACCATCATCATCATCATCATCATCATCATCATCATCATCATCATCATCATCATCATCATTTACTTTGTGAAGAAATAACACCAACCTATTGTATAACATAGTTTGGTTCTGTGTAATAATTCATGTTCAATGAACTATTTTTATAAAACAATACTTAAATAACTGTAAATATATTATTATCGTAATTATTATTATTATTATTATTATTATTATTATTATTATTATTATTATTATTATTATTATTATCGTCGTCATCGTCATCATCAGTATCATCATCAGTATCATCATTTTTATGAATTTTGTAATTAAAAAAAACGTTTTACTTACGCAACAATCGGAAATTAAAAAAGTACGACAAGGCAGTGCTCTAATGTCAGTTGGCATTGAGATTGCATGGCCTTCAATGTCACGCCCCTGATTAATTGTAAAATATGCTTGCTTTTGAAATGTGCGATTTTCATCTTAATTTATGTATAAGAAACACATATCCGGGGATCACCCTAGCTGACAATGAGGTTATAGGTTTAATGTTAAGTCACCTTGCCATTAAAGCGAATATAATTATGCTAAATGATATCATTCTATAGTTTGTTTCATGTTAAGTAGGTCTACAGGAAATCATACTCTTATTTCAATCAATAAGATATAGTTCATAGATGCTGAGAAGGTCAAACAAACTTAATGATTGCCTATTTGCAATTTCATTGGCTTAAAATGTAGATTGTTTTAATGTATATTATAAAACGGTCATTTATGATGCAATTTGATATTGGGCTTGCCCGAGTGCGAGTATAAATAAGTTTTGATACTGAAGGTCATTGACTCTAGTGGATATTTGTACTATTTGATAGCTAGTCGATTTAAATACAAATCTGCTAAAATCGTCCTCTCCTGTCAAATATAACCGACCGGATCAAACTGCAGTACTACACACGCTACACTTTCAGCCAATAAACTTGCAGATAGGGAAATCAATAATAGTACTTAACTTAATCATAAGGAATTTCAACTTTCGCGGGTGTTTAAAGGTCCGCCTACTGCCACTTATCCGATACACACTTCTAAGAATTTGCGTTAACAAAGAGTCACCCAATGAGGGTGTATACTAAGTCAGTTAGAAGACCTAAAGTTATATCATAATGATTAAGAATGGCTCGTTCGCTATTCTTAATCAAAAATATTTTACTTTATGTCATCTAATTATAACATAGTTTACCACGTCACAGCTAGACCAAAACAATTCGTTTGCTTTTCAATCCTTGATCCAACGATTCTCGAGTGAACATGCGCGCACTAGTATCTATCATCATTACGGCGTCATGGTCAACAACGACGACAATTGAAGCTATTTTCAACGACGATGGCGATGACGACAAATGCTTCATCCTTTAAACTTTACTTATTTCTTTTATCTTGCCATGTACTTTCAGAGGCGTGTCGGGACAACGCTGCCGGATTATGGATAGCGGGCGGCTCATTCAGCTGCCGGAATCTGCTACAGGCCGGCGACTCTTGGGGAATCTACCGGACCCGCCACTCTCTCTGTGCCGGCCAGATGAACAAAAGACGCTGCTGCGAGTCGTGCAGAATTGTGAACAGCGAGGTTAGATGCGTTTGTCGTTGTTATGTTGTTAGTTCAGGAATCATTATTTGAATGCAGTCTAACCCCGTTGGCTCGAACTCGCTTCACTCGAATTCCTCGTTGGCTCGAACTTGATGTAGAGGACCGATTTCGTTATACTGAAGGTTAACAATCCCGCTTGGCTCGAATTTCCCGAGGCTCGAGGTATTTTGGCAGGGATCTGAGAGTCCGGGCCAATGGGGTTCGGCTGTACTGCAATACTCGAGAATCAGCTACTGTATTCTCTCGATTAACGGAATGCTAGAAAAATAGATCTGAAAATATCATAGTCGTAAATGTTATTATATGATTATATATTATAGAATCCTACTTCCGCTCCGCCGGTGACGTCATCAACCACGCGGACGTCACGGGTAACAGTGAAGCCAGCAACTCCGGCGCCGCTCCAAGGTACAATATACTGAGAGCAAGAGAGTTCACTTAGTGCACTGAGAGTCGTGTTATATGCAAATACAAACAAGCTAATGAAATCAGTCAAACAGATTGATTAGAGTTGATAAAGGTCGAAATACTCGAAACAATGGTCATACCGAACGATCATTGATCATTGGTAATATTTCCTGTGCACATCAGTGTGCATTTTGATGCCTCAGGCTTACACTGTACTTTCGAATGGGGAAAATGAAATACCTCTGAATTTTCAATTATTTTAAGAGCTCTCTGAAAACGAAACTGTAATTTTTTCAAACAATTCAGGATTTCTCCATTTATTCTTTTCATTTTAAAGTTCAGACGCGCAATGGTAAACATATTTTCCTACAGTGTGTACTTGAGTGTACTTGAGTCAGTAATAGGGTAATTCTGTATATTTGTGGTCCAGAATAAACACATTAATTAGCTTAATAGCACAAGTGCCTAAACTATTTTAAATACTAAATGGCATCATACTGAGTTTTCCGAAATTCAAGACAAGGCTTAAAAATTACATTCGTTTCGAGTTACTTGACCCTATCTACGATATAGGCACCGGCCCTATAGTTTTGAAAGCCAGTTGGTAAAAAAACAACATATTTTTTTCTTCTTTAAATGTGTATGTTTTAATATATATAATTTGAAACCTTTAAAGCTTTATACAGAATATGAATTTAAGTATTAAGAAATTAAGTATTTTAACCATCTCCATTGCTGCCAATAATGGTCTTACATAAAGCCTATAAACCATACCTACCCTACCAGTTTTGAAAACAATTTGGTTGACCCAATGAAATGTTTTCCAACTCGAATTAAGACTGTCTCTGGTACTTCAGAAGATAAAAACAACTATGTAACAACATTTCAACATAATTCAAGGTTATTTTTTCTGTTTCACATAATATGATTAAGTAAACAGGCATTAAACATATCTAGGACAAGCAACTCACCACATTTTTTTATAATTAAAGATGAATTCTCCTGTCTAACATAATTGTATTAAGTAAATACGCATTAAACATATCTGAAAAATAACACGTTAAATCATTTTTCTAAAAATTGAGATAAACTATTGTTGTCTTACAAACTATGATCTGTATAATATAAGCATTCAACATTTAACACCACACAGGCTGTTCCACTATGTTCGAATTACCTGCCTCGGACTTGATAAAAAACATAAACACTATTTTGTGCGTTCATTGTCTTTGCCCTTTCATTAAGCTTCTACCAAGCTGCTGCTTTTGAGTGATGGACAACACGTGAGTTCACAAAAATACATTCGACCTAATATGCACAAGTTTTACACCCAGGGGCGAGTCCAGGATATATATATATATTTTTTTTTTTTTTTTGGGGGGGGGGTGGAGGGGGTCGTTTTTGGGGCGCTACTTGCACCACCTTCCCAGGGAGCACCAGTAAAAAGGGTATCATCGTGGTAAAGAGGGATTTGGTTTTGGATTACAATTTGTCTGTTTTCTACTAAAATGGTGCATTTTGACTATCTTTATGCAAATTGTATCGCCAGATAGGAAGCACGCCCTCCGCCCAACAGTAATGAAATAATGCATATACTCTTACTTACTTGAGCAAATCAGCACACAATACACGGTCTTTTTGTTTTAGACACATGTACCAGCGATTGTGTATACTTGGGAGACGGTAGCCTGCCCGGAAGTCAGTGTGCATGGTTACTAGACGCCCGCCAGTTGAAACGGGAACAAGCCAGCTACACGTGCAACCAGAACTTCGCGCCCGGATGTAAACTCACGTGCAGTCGAGTACTCGCTGTAAGTTGTATTCCAGTAGACCATGATTTTGTCAGTTTTACACCAATTCATGAGTGAAATCAAAATCTTAAAGGGGCTGTACTCCGTATGATGAAATAGCGAAAAAAATGTCGAAAACTGACATAATCTTGGTATCGATGTGTACAATGCATTGAAACTTAATAATTGAAGTACCACATAGTTTACAATTAATTTATTTTTCGCAGTTTTTTCGTACTTTCCCATTAAAAAAGATACTGGGTATGTCTTCCTAGTAGAATTCATTCCTTATACGTGATTGGCAAGTCGATGTTATCACGTGATATTACCGAGTTAGGTCTTTAGCTTAATTATATCACTCGTTTGGGCAAGCCTTCGTAGCTCAGTGGATACAACGCTGAGTTGCAATTTTGGCGACACCGGTTCGAACCCGGTCTTCGACACATTTTTTTTTAGTTTTGGTATTCTTTTTTACAATTATGATATAAACGAGTAAACCATTTTATTAAATAATTGACCTGAGATTCGTTACAGAAAAAAACTTTTTTTGCGCCAATCTGGTGTACAGTCGCTTTAAAACATCAACAGCTGTTGAATAAGACATTCCGGATCATATATATATATATATCAATGGTTTAAATCACTAAAAAGACACATGATTTCGTAATAATGTTTTATTCATGACAAACTTGTTTTATGACGTCATTTTAGTATTGCACAATGATACTTGATGGACATCAGTAGAGTGGATTTTGGACTTCCGTATATAATAATAATAATAATAATAATAATAATAATAATAATAATAATAATAATAATAATAATAATAGTAATATAATAATGACTATGATATACGAAATTTATACATAAGCATTCAATAATAATATTATTTTAATAATCAAATTAGCGAAAGTTGAAATACCGAGAAAAAACTCCTAACATAAAATGGCCCAAATCTCAAGACAAGAACAGCTATTACTCTCAAATTAGTCAGGCAGACAGCTCCCAACAGGGAAAGGGTCAAGTGGTCAGTTAACATTTATGGTAGATTAGTTCCACTGATAAGCCAGAGCATTAGATGCTCAGTATAAAATGTAAGACTGAGTGGCCATGTTACGTACATAACATTTTCGGCGTTTGTTATCAGATGTGTTTTATCAATAACATATATACAATTCTTTTATACCATTTGGAACACCTCGGCAACTTTTTATCAAAAAAATCGGTAAATCAGTAGAAGTAGTTCGTAAACTTTTGAAAAATAGTTTTAATTTAAACTTTATTTCTGAGTTTAAAATGATTGCCCGTGTAGTGAATTTTTGCATCAGTAATAAAGACTCCCAAGAGTAGTAATATAGATTAACTGGCAAATTGAATTACTACGCGATCTTCTTGCAGCGCAGTTAAATGTAAATAATTTTAACATTGTAAATCGTCCATATACATCCAAGGTTGTTTTCGATGGAAAATGACCGAGGCGTTCCGAACGACTTATTTACAAGAGGGTTTTAATAACATTTTAGTACCTTGCAAATAAAAGCCAGTCTTCATATGAAACAATATCCTCGCTATATTTTATATCTGAATGTTATTATTAAAAACTGATTATCTTCCTATTTCCAGGGTGACTTTCCGTCCACACCAGCTCCAACTACTTCTACAGGTAACAATGCACGGGTAAAGTGGGCATAGGAATTATTTCTCTGTCCTAGACTCCCACTTGCTCTTTATCAATTGTTCTTATTTTGTGACTGTCGTATGTTTTAGACCGCCTGTTTGGGGGTATTGTCAGAGTCTTCGGTGTCATTTAAGGTATCGTGAACAGTAAAATTAAACCATAACTCATTGTCTCTACCCACCCACCCCCCTTCCCTACGAACTGAAGGTTTCGACGTAGTGATACATATTGGGCGTTTTTTTCCGTCAGTCCGGCCTAACGTCCGTCCAGAGCTATTACAATGTTACTAATGGACAGATGTTAATAAAACTTGACAAGTTCATATCCATGGTGCTCTTACTTCCGTGCAAGATTCGTCTGAATCGTATATGTAACAGAAGAGTTATTGCCCTTTAATCAATGACAAAAGCTGAAATGTGTTTGTTTGGAGCCATTTCTAAGAGAATTGGTTAAACTTATGTGTATAACTATAATCTTGATTAGGCAAGTAACAAATGATGTATTGCCTTTTTAATTATAAGGCAGTCACCATTAAACATGTGTCTATCTTGAGCCATTAATTTGCAACTATTTGACAATAATAAATAATGAACTTTGTGAGGTGAACGGCCAAAATTCACCTTGATCGGGTCAGTATCATAAGAGTTGTCGCCCTTTAAGCAATAAAGCAGCCTTTATTTATCCTTCGGGAACTATTCATATGTAACTAGTATTTGCCGAAAAGCGTAAGTCAACCCATCAAACATTTATTTCACCATGACATTGAAATGACATTTTTATGGTAAAAACAACTTTGTTTATAAATGGATGTGTAATGGAAGCGTTTTAATTGTTTATGTATCGATGTAAAACTTAAATAAGTTGTTTCTATCCTTCAATTGCCGGTCAACGGGGGAGGCTGTTCCCCCGCTTTAGCCGCCACTGAACGCTTTTGAAAATTGAACGATGCTGTGCTAAAAAGCAAATATCTGATTAAATGAGCATCCTCATTCCCCATTCGGAGCTCCTTGGCCATTTTTTCCAAAAACAACCTCGGATGTATGCCGTTACATCAGTTGAAGTAGTCCGTAAATTTTTGAATAATATCATTAATTAAATGTAGTGTTTAAGAATTGTATTCATTGCTCTCACTTTAAATTGATTGCCAGTGAAGTGTATTATTGCAAACATAATTAAGATTCCCAAGAGATAAGTCCTTAAGTTTAACAACTAATTAAGATTACTACGCGATCTATTTGCAGCGGACTTAAACGTACCACTTTTTGAGTATGTAAACCGTCCAAATACATCCGAGGTTGTTTTCGATAAAATGGCCGAGGAGTTCCGAATGCCTAATTCCCATTCAGCGGCTTGCTGTTTGGTCTTTGATAATAGAAGAATGTGGGATATTTCAATGATCGAAATTGTTTGACAATATTTGTAACCATAATAACATATGGTGGTGACTTCATTAAAGCCTGCAAAATTCAATTATCCAAAACGGTCAATGTTTCAACTACACTGTGATTTCACAATTTGATGTCAATGACCTCATTATCTGTATTACATTTATCGTTGTCATCGATTACAGCTATCGGCGTTTATTGCCTTTGAAATCATTTAAATCTTTCAAAATATTGTTTCTCTATGATTTGTTGATATCGTGTACGATACGATAAAAACAAAACACTTAAAAGTTTATTGAACTGGTATTTTCTCAACTTAACATTCATTGAAAAACAGTATGTCAATGTTATGTTGACAAACGCACTAATAATATATTATTTATTATTATAGTATCTGACACAATTATTATGTCTATTCGACAATGGAAATAAACAAGACAAAACAAACACTTGTCATGTCACGATTACTTGTAAACAGTTTAACACAAACACACAAATATTTGCATAACTTAATAGGTCAGTGCGATCTCCATTTAATACAATAAATGTTCGTACCACACGTAGCATTTACGTTGAAAAAATTGTCAATTAGGCTGCGCCCCCCCCCCCCTCCCCCCCAAAAAACAAAACAACAACAACAACACACAGAACAAAACAAAACAAAACAGTACCAACATCAACAAACACTAGTATTTTAATGGGAAGAACATCAAGACAAAATACATTGTACTATGTACACTTTATCATAGAAATCGTAATATCAACCAAAAAATTCAATAAAGATCGTAATGCTTAAGATTGAATATTTCACGGCGTATCTCATTTTTTTTTGGCGTAAACTGCGCTTCAATAGCCAATATACGACATTTCTCTGATAGATTGTGTTCGTAACTTAACGGTTGTCCGGAGCATACTCAAACAGCGTATATCTCACGACCAATCTGATTTAGACTATGAGCGGAAAGGAATTGCACCCACCCCCATAGGCAATTTTGTGGACCATGATTTTATGAACGTGTATCATCTTACAAACGTTTTAAGACATGTTTCCGCCTTGGCCATTAGGGCGTTTGGAAACAACAGAATTTTAAAGTTCGTTACCAAATAATTTTAAACTTTCGAAGATAGCTTTCACCTGTAAAATACTGTCGTTTAAATTGAAAATGGGCGCTGACCTTTCCCGGAACATCTCTTGGATACAACCAAATTCGCAAGACAAATTATTTTTTTTGTGAAAATAATACGAACGTTGTCTTAAGTCCAAGAAACCAGCAAGGAAGTCCACGGTCAGTATATGCTAAATATATTTCAGAGTCTTGTGTGGATGTTCCCGTGGGTGGGGTGGGGATCGGGGAGCTGGCCCAAGACTGTCACCGTCTCACTGACCCCGCCGACTTCCTGGGTATCTTCCGGGAGCGCGTCCGCCATTGCAGCGACCCCGAAACAAGCCGGAAGTGCTGCGCCTCTTGCAGTCGCGTATTTAGCGGAGAGGTAATTTGGTGTGGGGTTTAAAAATGATGTTGTTTGAAGTGGCCTGTCCAAAAAAAAATTGGTAGGTCTGTCGGTAGAACATTTTTTTAAGCTGTTAAAGTGATGCAATTAGCCTAATGATCGGAAAGTGCGTACAAATGAAATCTTGACACATTTTTATATTTAAAATACATTTCTGCATTTTCTGTATAAAAATGTATTACGGTTACTGTTCAAATTCTTCAACAAAGTCAACTAAAGGCTGAACAACACTTTTTATGTTTTGTCATTAATTGCAGACATTCCCGACGGCCCCGACAAGATCGTCGGTGGCAACAGACGCTCCCGGGACTCCTCCGACCAGACCGCCTCTTAAAGGTACGGTTTATGCAAGCGTTCCTTTCATTTATAAGTTGTTTTTACTGGTTCAAAGACGCTTAATATTCGAAATGTCCGCGCTAAGTTTCATTGCTAAATAAGAATGCCACATTCAATAATAAAATTATAATCCCTTAAACTCTATTGTGACAGAAAGCCGTCAGGACGGCTGTACATGGGCGGCTTCCTGCTCATACTTAAACTCAATGTTTGTCTAATAGATATACTAGTATGCACGGACTGTGAGAAACATAAACGGACGGCTGTATATGAGCGGCTTCCGGCACATTACTGCTCATACTTAGCTCAATATTTCTCTTGCAGATACATGAACGGACGGTTGTATATGGGCGGCTTCCGGCACCCTACTGCTCATCATATAACTTGATTTTTCTCTTGCAGATACATGCACGTACGGCTGTGTATGGGCGGGTTCCGGCACTCTGGCCGGGGGATGCGAGATTCTCCTGGACCGTAAACAGATGACCCAGAAAATAGCGGCATACTATTGTACCAATGGCTTTGCACAAGGGTGTAAATACACGTGCTCTCTTGTCAGAAACGTGTGTATAAATTGTTTTTCTGTATATCTGAGTGCCAAATAAACGAAAATGTATTTTTTTTTCGTTTTCGGAAAAATACGTTTTAATTAACGTTTGCTTTGGCTAAAACCATTTTAATTTAGAGACTAAAGTCAAAGTTCGATTTTTTTCACCAATTTTATGAACTATAATGCAGAAAAAATATCGCCAAAAAAGTGTCTTGCTCCGAACACTCTTATAATAGCTTTTTTCAGTAAATATAGTTTACAGCCTTCTTATCCACTTAAGGCTGGCGAGAACACCGCAGTTCCGACGACCATACCGCCGACGACGGCAGACCCATGCGTGGACGTACACGTCTGGATAGGTGACGGTTCCCGGGACTGCAAGTACCTGACCGCCTTCTACCCCGAGGACCGGATATACGGCATATACAGTAACAGGAAGGAGTTATGTAAGAGCCGCAACACTCGCTGCTGTCAGTCGTGCCGCCGTGTCAACAGTGGAGAGGTAGGTTGCGCTCGCGTTAAACGTGAACTGAATTTAGTGGCGTTTTTGCTATTTAGAACTAGAGTAGATTCATATAACGTTGTTTTTTTTATCTAATACTTCTAAAATCAATTTTAAGTACCAACAATGTTGCTTTTATAGAGCGTTCCATCAAATGAACATAGTTCAGTGTGTATACCACGTTGTAAAATGCGTCATAAATGCTACGTCGGAGGGCAACATTTTGCTCCGAATGGAGACTTTAAACAAATATAACATAACTACTTCTTCACCATTTTAGTTGTAACATAGTGTAGTCTACGCCGCTTACAGCGCCCGCCTTCAGTTTTTACCAGAGTTTGAAAATGGTGTAGTAAAAGAGAAGTCATCTCTGTTTTAAATCTTCATTTTAAGCAAAATGCTGCCTTCCGACGTAGCATTTACGACGCAATTTATCACGAACTATGTTCCTTAGATGGAGCGGTCTAATGAAGTTTTTTTTATACGTCCGAAAGTTGGCAAATTTAAATTGCAACGTCCGTCCGGTGTTTCGTGTCCGTGCTGTAACTTTGTAAAGCGTGGAGGAATTTTGACTTGATATATGTATTCAAATACATGAAATTATTACGTTATTACTGGCAGAATCCAAGTATGTTTAAGCTTATAGGACTGTTACAAAGTAAAAATAAGAATGTATTAAACAACCTTTACTGTTATATAGATTGTGCGATTAAAATTATAAATTACTTAAACAATACCTAAAGTAAAATACGGTTTCTGTTTTGTTTATTGATACATATGCTATAAAAAATAAAGTAACATAATAATAAATGTTTTTCTGAACTTTTTATTACTACCCTCCACATTGTTTTCTTTGTATTATTATATGTTTTGTTTTATTTTTTGAATGTATTATTTGTATGTGTATGTGTTTGTTTTTGGGTGTATGTACAGTTCTGTGATTGTTTGTATGATAAGAGACTATGAAGTCTAAATCAAAATAAAATTCTGTTCTGTTCTGTTCTGTTCGTGAAGATGATGTGCCGCGTGCAAGATCTGCGACCCTTCTTTAGAGATCTTAAAGCTGCACTCGCACTGATTGTAGGTTTTGACAACTTGTTTTTTTGTTGTTGTTGTTTTCTTTTTTTGTCTTGGAACGAGCCAATTTTGGCGAAAACGCATGGAAACCAGTAATATAAGACTGCTGACAAAAAAATTCAGATCGCAGTTTTTACTACTTACGTTCGGAAATTAATGATTTATGGCCAAAAGCGTTACTAACGCTTTAAGAAAAATGCATAACAACAAAAAAAGTTGTCAAAACGGTAAATCTGTAAGAGTGCAGCTTTAAGCTAGGGTGTCTATTTTCCGACGACAAACTCATTTATTGTTATAGCTTTGGTGTCGTCGGCATCGGCGTCATGGAGTGCTTTCATTTACCACTAAAATTAATCTACTTGACACCCAACGGAGTTTCTATATAGAACAATCCAAGCATTCAAATAAATTCAAAGTTTTACGCTATGATCTTTCATTCACATCTGTATTAATGAGTCGATAATATTTGCAGGTTTTCCCTGACCCGCCTACCACCACAACGCGCGTTACCGTGTCAACCCAACCGAGGACCACCGCTGCCCCACCCCAGCTGAAAGGTTTGTTTAACAAGATCAATAACGTTCTTTGATAGTATTACTGTTAGTTTGAATTGAATAATCATTTTTGTTTGATAAGGATTGGTAAATTAAATCGGGTGTTTTTTTGCATAAATGATAAACAAGTAATACACTATGCATTCACATTTATCTAAGAGATGTTCTTTCATATAGATGAACGCCCTTCGTTTTAAACGACTACCTTTAGTTTATAGCATAAGTTACCGTCACATAGCTTGGACATTAAGAGGTTTCACTGAGAGAAAAATCATTATATATATGGCCTGTGATTTATGAGGCAAACAAGGTCCAATTTACTGTAATTTCAAATTTTGAACAGTTTTGACTGACTTTCGCAACATTCTTTAATTGAAAATGTTGTGGATAATGTTTATTTTTTTCAAATTGATTGTTGTGTATACAGTTAAATATAAACTTATTATATCAAAAATCTAAAAAGAACTTTATTGGACATTTCAGGTAAAGAATAAATGAATTAACAAGTAAATATTTAACTTCCATTTATGACGCTCACTCAATATTAATCTTAAATAGATTTTGCGATATTTTGTCGTAAGACCCATAATTTGCATAGTATATTTATTGTAAAATAACCTTCATATTCCTAACAATGTTCTTCTGTTTTACGTGCAGACACATGCACGAGCGAGTGTGTAAGCGGAGCAGACGGTACAATCCCGGGCAGCACGTGCGCGTCCCTGCTCACCATGGCGCAAGGGGCGGAGTTTTGTTCTCAGGGCTTCGCACGCGGATGTCAACTCACCTGCAATAGGCTTCTCACGGTGAGATATATTTCTTAAAGGGAAATATCCCTTATAATGATGTTCCTTCTATATCTTTTGAAAGTAGTACATAGGTTTCAGTGGGAAATGTATAACGCAGGTGTTTATTCGATCAAACTACTGTGATCCTCGTAGGGACAATGAAAACTAATACGCCAATCAATCAATCAATCAATCAATCAATCAATCAATCAAGGGATCAATCAATCAAGCAATCAGATTTTTATTTCCTCTTATAAAGAAGATATGCAAATATATTTAAAGATTATAAAGTGCTCTTAAATTGAGCAATATAGAACAAGTAATCACTATAAACATTGTTAACATATTTAACATAAACATATAGTTACACACATGTACATTCAATGCTATAAATTTAAAATTTTGTATTTCAAATTCTTTATCTTATAATGGGTCAGAATTATAATTTGAGCTAGTGATTTTTAAAAGTGTATATAGTATTTTTATGTTGACCTTTTTCATTTTTTTAAAACAGAACTCCGGGGCGCCGTCTCCCACACAGCCTGAGACTACATCTATGGCAGGTACGTTCTACATTATGTTCAGCGGCAAATTGTATAATACTTGAATAAGTTGTCCACGTGTAATCTTGTGGTCAGTTTGCACATTTAAATGATTTGATTGGTTAAATGAAAATATTGGATAAATATAAGCCAATCGATAAACGATTTGGCTAACTTTAACTTAAAAAAAGAATTAACCAGTTTTATAGAATCGGCTGAAGAAGAAAGTATTGTTTATTTGTATATCACGCCTCCAACATGATTGACGCAACGCCATTGGTCAAGGGCTGGTCACCACGTGATCCCATGATTTTACATATTGGGTCACTAATCTTTATATCGTACCAAAAGGGCATATTTTGTACCGATTCCGATGAATAAATGAAACATTTATCAATTTAAACAGGTTGTCGACGTTGATATATACGTTACGGGGTTAGTAGGTGACCCGGATATACGCGGCGCAAGAAACCATACTCGGGTCACGCAATATTGTTTCCTGCGCCCCGTATCGGGTCACCTACTTAACCCGTAACTTATACCATAAATGCTTGTAGGTTCACAGACGCAGAGAAGAGTGTTGATTTCTGATTTTCTAATTATTACATAATTATTCATCCTTGTAAAATGAAATCATATTTTAGGGACAACTTGTCATTTATCAATTAATATATGCAAAAATCTAATTAAAAAATGTGAATGTCATGTTATTCATATATTAATTGCGTTTCAAAATTCATTATGTTTGATTGACTGAAGTGACACAGTTTCTTGGCCTTATCTAGTTCGCGCATGAATTTATATACCATAAAAAGATAATAATAATAATAGTAATAATACTTCTTTTAGTACGACATTAAGCTATATAAAGCAATCAATAAACTAACATTTAATATATTTTAAAACTAGTAACACAATCTTTGAACAAAACAATATTTCATGGTCAAAGTTAAAAGGGGTTCGTGAACATGTTATTTTGTTCTCAATTTTAAGAGTGTATAAATGTTATAAGAGACGGAAATAGTAAGTGAACCGATATGGGATATACGGGGAAAAGAAAACCATATCGGGTGAGGGCGAAGCTCGAACACGAATATGGTTTCCTGAGTCCCGTACATCCCATGTATATATGACTGAATTATATTCAGAATACACCCTACATTTACAACCATATGCAATTCTTTAGTACTAGGCTTAATCATTAAGAATTTCAACTTTTGCGGGTGTTCAAAGGTCCGCTTACTGCCACTCATCCGAGATTTTGTGTTGACGATGATGTGTCAGCCAATGGAGTTGTATTCTCAGTCAGTGAATTGACCATATAAGGGCAAATAACTGCTTCAATATTTTAGCTAAATCATGACGTGATTGCCTCCCTCATTCACATACAGTAGTGACGTCACTATTTAATGTGTACACAAAAACATCAGACGACAGAAAAATAACGGTGGAATTTTGTTCTAGATATAATTATTTTATTATGTTATATTTTGTTTACATTGTTAATCTTGTTTTATTAAATGAATTAAAAACATTTTAAAACTTTTTTATTTACTATTTTATTATACCGAACACAATTACAGTAAGTACATTCAAAATGTCACTGGGGTCACATGACTTGACAGTGAATGTTCGCTTGGTCACGTGTCAAAAATGTTGCAAATGTTTCTGACAGTCAAATTATCTCTTTTTCTGGTAATGGGATTTTACCATTGTAGATAAAAGTGAGGTATAATAAAGTTACATACTATATAAGCTAATGGTACAGTTATACTTTAATCCTAAGAATTGCTAAAAGCACGTGTCCTTTCCGTTTCCAGTATGCGTGGACAGCTACGTTCGGCGCGGTAAGACGGTGTACATTTGCGAGGAACTCATGCGGAACACCTCGGATATCTACTCGGACCGCGCGCGCATCTGTTCCGACCTAAACTCCTCCCCTTGCTGCCACACTTGCTCGCGCATACGAAATGTAAGTTTGACTTCCGCTTATTATTATTATTATTATTATTATTATTATTATTATTATTATTATTATTATTATTATTATTATTATTATTATCATTATTATTATTATTATTTATTATCGTATACAAATGTACTGTATGTTAGTTGTGTCTGATTCATATGGTCTCCATATCAGTATGAAGTGAAGTTTGGTTGTCTGGTTAACGCAGTGGTAAGAGCACACGCTTCTCACCAAGGCGACCCGGGTTTGATTCCCGGCCTGGACGCATGTGAATTAGGTTTGTGGTCACCAAGCCGGACAAGTGGGTTTCCTCCGGGTACTCCGGTTTCCCCCACAACACAAGACCACGCTCTGGTGTAACATCGTGCCAACGAGAGTGATTCATATAATGTTGTAATAACTTGTTTTACATTCAGTGTAAAATAAATCAGTTTTAACTAAACTAAACTATAAAGTGTTGAATCATAGGTGATAAAAAGGTCCGCCAATTTTCAGTTCATTAGTATATAAAACAATGTTTAAATCACATTGCACTTATAAGCTCCGGTTTGATTTATTTTAAATACATTACAATTGATATTTTTCAGAAATTGACGTACAAATTAAACAACGAAAACGAGGTTATCAAGTCGGGCTTAAATCAGGAACCGAAAGCGGAACCTCTCACAACCGGAAATACTTCACCGGAACCGGAAACAACCACCAAAAATCTCGTGAAACTGCAGCCGTGGGTCATCATCAACCGGGGATTCCAGAATCTCGTGAAAAAAGAAGAACAAAGACGCAAACAGATGGAAAACATGTTTAATATGCTAAAATCCATCTGGTCAAGCCTAAATCTTTCAGGAATCAAAACACCATGATTTCGTTCGTCCAAACGGCGTTATTGATGTTTTAAACATGGTTTTATATGCGGAATGGTTACAAAAGGATTGAACAATGAGCCTTACGAGCCAATCATTCGGAGTTCCTCGGCCATTTTCCATCAAAAACAACCTCTGTTGTATGCCGGTACATCAGTAGAAGTAGTTCGTAAAATTTTGAATTATATTATTAATTAATCTCTAATTTAAATTGATTGACAGTGAAGTGTTTAAGAGTTGTATGTATTGATTTAAGTTTAATTTGATTGCCAGTGAAGTGTATTTTTGCAAACATAATTTAGATTCCCAAGAGGTAAATCATTATGCTAAATTGAAATTACTACGCGATCTACTTGCAGCGTAGTTAAAGTGTACATATTTCTGACATTGTAAACCGTCCATATACATGTACAACCGAGGTTGTTTTCGATAGAAAATGGCCGAGGAGCTCCGAATGACGAGTCAATGTGCACTTTATGTCGTCGGAGTACATGTAACAGTGTGCGTATTTCCTGTGTGCCTGTCGTCCATTCATTACTGCTGATATAATAAAAAATGCTTGTTTTGCGGCAATAAAAATGGATTGTGTCTTTCATGTAACAATATGTCGGAGATGATGTCAGAATTGAACGATTTTTGTCATAGACATTGTCACTTTTATGCTTTTTGTGTGTCCGTTTTTGGACTTTATGTTTTGTAATAAATATACATGCCAGTTTTGTATGAATATATATGTTAGTTTTGTAATAAATATATCTGTTAGTTGTTCCAAAAAGTTATTCAGTTGTTTTACAAGTTAAGTATATTTAATGGTTATAATAACTTACTCGTTATTATCATAATACAGTACGAGAAATCAAAATGTCACGTATTCTACGACTGTCACGTAAGTTACAAATGCCATACATTTTGTATCGTAAGCTTCGAATTTCACATGTGTTAAGAATATCACGTAAGTTACAATATACGAATATCACGTGTGCTACGAATATCACGTAGATTACGAATATCACGCGTGTTACGAATGCCGCGTGATTTAAAAATATCACGTAAGTTACACTCTACGAATATAAGATATATTACGAATAACACGTATGTTACGAATGTCAAGTTAATCACGTTTTAATCATGATAGTTAAAATTGTAGAACATGAAGCCTAATATAATAAAAAAAACACTGTGATTCATGATAATAAACCACGAGCAAATATAAAACATCTATGTTAAGTTCACAAAAGAGATCGTTTCGGGTTGTCAACAGAAAAAAAAGTAATTTGACCGCTATTTTTCATCTTTTGAGATAAATTGTCGGTAGTTTATTGCACTGGAAATACATATTAATGAACCCTGACCGTGTTGCGACGGTTTCTTGGGTGTAAATGATATTTTGGCAAAACTTTTGGCTGAAAATGTACCTTAACAGAATAGCCCTTACTTTACATGATCGGGCGTCTGCAAGATCGGATATAAATCAACTCTTGTTGAATCGGAATTTAATCAAGTACAAAAGTAATGAAGCAAAGAGAAAGTGCACTCTATTTTTGGCAAAGATTGATAAGAAATCTGGTACACACAGCCTTAAACGAGCGTTAAAGCTCTACTCTCACAGATTGACATTAAAAAGATGTCTCAGAATCAGCTGATTTTGGCATTAATGCCTTCAGTTTAGTCAAATAAGACAGTTCATTATAGAACAAATCTCAATTATTTGGAAAACGGCCGAAAATTTTATATTCTGAATCTGTTGGTAACGCTTTTAGCTATAAAATACCAATTTTCGAACGTGAATATGAAAAACTGAAATCAGGTCTTTGTCTAGACTTTTTTACAATATTTGGCTCATTCTAAGACAAAAAATTAAAAAAAAGTTATCAAAACGGTCAATCTGTAAAAGTGCAGCTTTAACAAGCCGTATATCAACATGCTTCCCTAAATATAGTAGGAGTAAATAAACACTATGATATACGTCTTTAAGTCCTCAGAGAGCCAAGACTAGATCACCAGTTCATCAAAAGACGGGGATTAGCCGGAGAAATCTGCCCTAGATCTGTGATTCCGTGACGGTGCGAAAGATAAATGACGAAAGTTTGGACATCTATAGACCACACTTTGTTTTAGTTTACAAAGCATACTACGAGTTAATCATAGACTACATTGTACTGTTTTAGACTACATATTACTGTTTCAATAATTACCGCACATATAGACATGGCAATAATTAAAATAGGAATATGCGAAATATGTGTTGCGTGCTTTATTTTAGGTAAGTGATGTTTTAGATCCATTTTTTTGTCAAGTTATTTTTGAGGGTGTTTTTCACAGAAGCAAAATATTCTGCGATATTTGTGTCATGCTATATTTTGGATGTGAGTTACATGTTACTTAGAATAATGCCAGTACTGTCATCTCTTTGGAAACAAGGTAATGTGTGTGATTTTTTCACAAAAAAATGATGACATTATTATTCTGTCTTCAAGCGGCATTGCATCTCAGTTAAAAAAAGTTTGCTGTTTTATCCGGATTCAAGTTATTTTCAAGTTATTCGTGAACAGTCTAAAAGCCCGTTCAGACAGCAAACTATATTGGTCAATTAAAGTACATGTCTCATTGGTCTAAGGCCATTGAATTGGTTATCGAATTTAAACAATGTATAATGCCAATACTAGTAACTGCTTAAGCTGGAGAGCGGACAACAAAATGTGCACGCCGACCATCCCGCCCGTGGGGTTCGGTCCAATAACTCGTCCCGACACATTTATACCCAGTATGGGCTCATTGATTGTTAATCAGTGAAAAAAGGTTGATAGTTTCTGTTATTTTCGTTTAATATATACCTTCTGTTTTGCATAAAAAGAGAATGTTTAAAACATTTGATATTTTTATTGTGATCTCAGGCTGTCCAGCACTTTTTGACAAGAACTAAGGGCTAATTTTAGAGGTAAAAACATATTTTAGGGCTAATTAAAGGCTAAAATTAGGAATTTAAGGGCTAAATATGGGGGTTGTAAACATCATAATGGACTTGCCTCTGCAAATTTAACAAGAAATAAGCTCACATACTATAAGTACAGGAATGACATACACCAGGGTTCCATTGTCGCAGCTGTTATTTTACGTTAAAGACACATTAAACATGAAATAGTGAGTGTATTAGTTTGTAATTTCAAAACTGTTAAGCCAATTAGAGAAGAAAAATGAAAAAGTAGGAATTGGCATAAAAATAAAGGGCCTTTTTAGGAATTCCCTTTGAATATGAAGTTTTATAAGTAATATAAGCAAATCTGAAAAAAATAGGAATTTTAAGGCCGCTGGACAGCCTGTGATCTACATCTGGCCCAAAACGTCCAATTCGGTTAATAACATAATAAAAAGGAAAGTGCCAGTGCTTTCAAAAGAAAAGAGCAACATTAAATGTCGTCACAACAAAAAAGATAGAATAAAGCGTCCAGCGGACATCGGTTTACTCCGCCAGTGGGTCATTATCTGGTTAGTGTCCTAGTTTCATTTTGGTCAACAGTCTGGACACCATTTACGTCAATACAAACCTAGGACAGGCAGATACTTCGGATAATCTGGTCATTGGGGCTTCAGACTGATTTTGTAAAATTGCAATGTCACGCTTTCTTTAAATTGTGTGTTTCAGTTAGAAATAAATGCCGATAATTAGTTAAGATTTATAATAACATTTTACAGACAAACACACATACAGATATACTTCTACAAACAGTAAAGAACTATTATCAAACTTTTCCTTCTTTTTAAGTCTGTTGATATCTACACTGCCTATACTGTCAGTTACGGAATAGTGTTATAAGTATACTTGTCACTGCTCGCATGTGCGCTGTTGTTTAAAGACTGTAGTTCGGTTCCGGTAATGCACCAGTCATTTGTAAACCCTCCCCCCGCCCAGGTTCGGATGTATACCGGTGAAATAGGTCGTGTTTTCAGCTTCCAGGTGGATTTGGCCCCGCAGTGCCGGGTGAATGCAGTGATTTTGTCTTCGCGCCAAAAATAGCGGGGAATGGGCCTAACCTAGGGTCCCTTGGGTGCAGGGGCATTTGGCTGGTATTTCAGCAGCAGTTTGTCTTACCCTGGCTTGGTAGCAGGACCGAAAATCAAAGTCCCCACTGTTCCCTGGACCTTGGGGGGGGGGACGTGGTTACAATTGACTGGTGCATAAGTGTGTTTTAAGTGTCTCTGTCACCTCTTAGAAGAAATAAGAAGTTAATGCAAATAAAACAAAAGTTGTCAATTTTGCATAATTCAAAAATATACGAACTACTTCAACTGATGCTCCGAATGACCCAACCAATGCATTCTACCGCAACGTCACCTACTTTCGGAAAGGTCACTTGTACCCTAGCCTTAATATTGACGTCAGTATGTTGTTCCGCCTCAGGTGCGCTATACTGCTGCCACTGCGCTCCGCTGGCGGCCGACTGTGACCGAATCAACGCCCTCGACTGCAACGCCACCTACAAACCAGAAGGCAACGAAACCGTGTGTGGCTCCGACCTGAACGTCTACCCTAACCTGTACGTTAACGTCATTCTGTTTAAGCGCGGTTTAATAGATTAATTTTGCTCTCATTTTAATGCAATGGTTGGGCTATTATTATACACATAGCTATAATTGGTAAGTGATTGAAGGGCGGGCGGGAAAAGACCGTCCTTTTGAAGATAATGTATGCCTGTATTCTAAGATCACATTTTATACAAATCATTTTTTTTTTCACAAATTGGAGGACAGCACTCACAACTATTGTGGACATACTGCTTAAATGACACGGATTCAATCTCGTATTTGATAAATGTAAATATTGTGCTTACATTTTTTACATTTTATTTTTCAATGTATTTTTTCACCAAAGTATGTAGTTAGACTTCATCCACAAGTGTTTGCTTTATAGCGTCGGTATTGGGACTAACAAGATATATGATAATCCTTTAAAAAGCATCGAAAAAAGAGTTAACATAAATGATAACGCAAATTGACTTATGATATATTCTAAAAAAATGTCACTATTTATTATGACTACGCCCGCTCCTTCGTTAGTTTTTCCGTTAATATATTTGCTCAAATGCAGGCACCTTAAGTCCTAAAATGACACACATTATGTTGACATTTAACCTGCACTCAGGAATGACGTACGTGGGTGCGTCAGTTTCTACTTTAAATACTTAATGTTCCATAATCAGACAGTATTTTAAGTACAAGGTGTAAGTAACGTAAATAGAACAGTGTTTTATAAGGGCATACTTAATGACATTTTCACGAGAGGGACACTGGGGTTAAATAAAAGTTCAGCAAACGACAATCGGAACACCTCGGCCATTATCCCGAACCTTACCGGAGATGGCCGAGTGGTTACGATTGAGAACACAGGTGCGGTGTCTTACACTGAATGACCTTACGGTTGATACTAGGTTATCGGTTTAATGGGCTTGTGATTATGAACAGTCTGAACTCTAGCTGAGTCTAGACTGGGACTGAAATATATTCATTTTAATTAAATAAAAAACAACCACAACATCTGAATTTCATTCCTTTTACAATATGCCAAAAATATATTTCAACAAACTAATCATCAATGCTTTGCTAAAGTACATGTAGGATAATTACAATGAAATGGAGATATTCTATTTTGAACCTTGAGTCTGAACTCAAACTCGAGTCTGTCCGTCTATGAAACATGGGACCAAACGTCAGAGCGATCCGTTCAATGTGATAACAACTCTTTTCAATAATTTATAAATAACGAACAAAAAATATTCGATGAATTTTAATGGGTACTTTGACCTAACGGGGTACAATAATGGTTGATGCAAACATTTTGTTTAATGTTCATGCATTATTATCATTAAATCTGCACTCTCACAGATTGAACGTTTTGACAACTATTTTTTTTTTTTTTTGTCTTGGCATGGACCTGTAAACGAATAGGTCCGTGGTCTTGGAACGAGCCATTTTTGCGAAAATCCATGGAAACCAGTTATATAAGACTGCTGACAAAAAATTAGATCGCAGATTTTCATAATTAAGTTCAAAAATTGATGTTTTATGCATTATTTTTTTTAAACAGTTAGTAGCGGTTTAAGCCATAAAACATTTTTCGAACGCAAATATGAAACTCTGTGATCTGATCTTTTGTCAGCAATCTTTTATCACTGGTTTGCAGATATATACGCAAAACTTTGCTCTTTCCAAGACAAAAAATAAAAAAAAGTTGTAAAATCGGTTTATCTGTGAGAGTGCAGCTTTAACTTATTTGTCTTAAATGATCAGAACAAAAAAGAAAACATAATATCTATGTATAGATAAAATTATTAATAGCTACGTGGCCACAAAGCCCACAGTTAAAACAGCCACAAAATACCGATAATATTATTTTGATCTGTACACAAATCATATGCTTTTTGGTTTTGATCGTTTAAAGTCGAATGAGTTTAACAATAAAATGCATTAAAAAATAAATAAAAATGGATCAATCTATATTGTGCCTCATAAATTTATCTAATATCTCTTTTCTCAATAACAGATGTTTTTTCGCCAAAGCCAAATGCAAGGACACCGCGTTAAATATTCTCTACACAGGCGGCTGCATCTACACGACGCCGATACCCGGAAACACCACGACGACTACAGGGACGGTGGCGCCGGTATTTCCTGTCGGTGGAAACGTGAGCGACCCTGACTTCATCATACATGAGCAGTTCTGTACATACAAGGACCAGATTAACTGTCCGGACACCCTGGACCCTATTTGTGGATCAGACCACAAGTTTTACCAAAATGAGTACGTATGTTTAGCCACAGAGCTCAGTTCGATTTCACCAGTTTTTGTTTTGTTCTTACACTTAAGTAGCTACATGACAAAGATACGGAAGACTGATGGTGACATTACAAGTTCAATATTTCATGATTACCTTTTCACAAATAATTATTTATAATTTTAACTTCACGCATTTATGATTTCAACTTCGACGAATTCACTATCTCAACTTCACGATTTCACTATCTCAACTTCCGACGAATTCACTATCTCAACTTCACAATTTCACACTATCTCAACTTCACAATTTCACGAAATCGCGATTTGTGATAAAATTGTATAAAGTTGAAATCGCGAAATGATGAAAATGCAATCGTCAAAGTATGAAAGGGTAATCATGATATATTGATTGTTTTTAATTGAACTCAGTGGTCTTTCGAACATCGATAATTACTTTTTAGAGAGGTTTAGTGATTAGTAATAGTTACTGCACCCACTGTCCCTTATATTTAACAAAACACACAAAAAAGCGTGAGTTGTATCATCCTAATCCCGTTGTTTCCTGCTGTTGTGCAGCATATTGTTCAATAATAAGCATGTCTCTAAGTGAATACGCTGTAGCCTGTAATTTATCCGCACGCTGCTTCTGCATGGTGAAGTTTCGTCTACTAGCCACGGTCAAAACGATACAAACATATCATAAAAGGACTTATGATTGTTACAACGATGTACTTAAGTGAAAGTTTATCTGTTCCGTTTCAAATTCGCATGTAATCGTTGATGTTCGTACTATATAAGACAATCGAATTGAAATAAACGTGCCTTTGTAATGCTAAATTTAGTTATTGTGCGCATACATGTATTGTGTAATTTTTATTTGCCATTATTAACTTAATCATTTCCTACATAGATTCTTATCAAAACAGTGGTTGTCTGTTTTAGCATTGAGGTTATCCTCTTCGTCTCTTTCAGCATTACACCATTAACGTTCTCTATGATGTCCTAATATTTGTTTAATCCTCCGTTTCTTCCTCTCCTTCCAGCTGCTCATCCCATCTCATATTTTTCCCACTTCAACTTCCTTCTCCTCCTGCCTCCTCCTCCCCTTTCTCATCATTTTCTTTTTACCCCTTTTTCGTTCACTCTTTCTCACTCCTTTTTCTCACTCCTCTTGCTCCTCCCCTTCCATCTCCTTCTCCTCCTCCTCCTCCCCATCCTCATCGTCCTCCTCCTCCTCCCAGCCTCCTCCTTCTCCTCCTCTCTCCTCCCCATCCTCCTCGTCGACGCCATTTATCATTATCATAACCATTAACATCAGCAGCAGCAACAACAACAGCAGCAGCAGCAACGTAATGGTTTTAAATTGTATTTTCTTGCACCATATACATTGTAATTATCTGGCATTTGAATTTTAATTGTAGCTGCGAGTTTGCAAAGGCCATGTGTAACAACACGTCTCTCCTAGTGGAGAACGACCTTGACTTATGTAAAAACAACACAAACCGCCGATCCATGCATCTAGAGGCGGCGACTTCAAATGACCAGCGGTCAGCGCAGACAGCAGTCCCGGTAGGGTCGCAGGGATATCGTGGCTTGGGAATATCTGCGAACGCGGTCAGGGTCCCTCAAAATTCTTTTGGGGAAGAAAGGCGACGACGTGACATTCACACCGGAAGTATTTTCCGTGAACAATGGTGTTCAAACATCGACCAGGTCACCTGCTCAGATGAGCTGCGCCTCGTTTGTGGAACAGACCGGAAATTCTACAGAAACCAGTAAGTTGGAATGTGACGTTTTAAAATCATTTAAAAATGTAAAGTAATCTGGTGGTGTAAGGTTTGCGCTTCACAACCAGAAGGTCGTGTGTGATCGAGCCCCATATGGACGGGTGGGAGGGGGAGGGGCATTTGTCTTGGCGCCAGTATTGTTATTAGCTACCAGCTATCGTCACAATTGGGGATATAGAATGAAGGAGAAAAAATGGTTTTACAGCTACATAATTTTAAACGTATTCATGTGAAAATTTTAAATTTGTGTTAAGATCACGTATCTTTAAGTCTTCTAAGTCTATATATCACCTTTTACATGCATGTCGCTATCAAATTGGTATTTTTTGTAATTTAATACCCAACAAACGAGAAAAACAAAATGGCGACCAAACGAAACCCTCACTGTAAATGATGTACTACTAGTCAAATGTTCTTAATGAGACATAATCGTTTCATTGTCAATAGCTGCAGTGTGTGTATACCACGTGATAAATTGCGTCATAAATGCTACGTCGAAAGGCAATATTTTGCTTCGAATGAAGACTTTAAACAAAGATAACTTTCCTATTTATTCACCATGAAACGTAGCACAGTCTATGCCGCTTACGCAGCCCCGCCTTCGGTCTTTTACCAGAGTTTGATTGAGAGTGTAGTTTCTTAAAACACGTCTGACGGAGCACTGTTAAAACATTGTTTTGGAAACATGTTTGTCGAAGTGTTTGATGCAACTAATCACCTTATCAAACTCCGGTAATAAAACGAAGGCTTGGCTCTTTAAGCGGCATAGAATGCCTTTTGTTTCATTTAAAATGGTGTAGTAAAAGAAAAGTTATCTTTGATTTAAGTCGTCATCTTAAGCAAAATGTTGCCATCTGGCGTAGCGTATATGACGTAATTTATCAGGTGGTATACACACACACAGCTAGGGTGTATAGGATATACACTCTCAGTTGTTTCATACCACGCTCAAGCTTCGATATCGCATGGTATGAATATCCCGTGCACCCCCCAGCTACTAACAGTGTAACTAATAATACTAATTTACAATTCAAGGTGCGAGTTTGCCAAGGCGGAGTGTCAAGACCGCACCTTAAGGATCCAGACCGATTTGAGCGTCTGCACGACCAGGAGGAGCAGCAACGCATTTGAGCTTGCTTAAGTTGCTGATCAGCCCCGCCTATCTTAACTTATGGCAATGCACTTATCAATATTTTGCACAAAAAATTCTTCAGAGACCGCGAAAGACTCCCAGCAGTAGGGGTTTGGATGGACCAGGCCTGACCTGTTCGTAATCACTGCCCAACAAGAGAAGCAGTTTTGACTGAATCCCAAGGGTATAACCGCCACTTACCCCTAACACTGGGATAGCTCCACGCAGTGTTACTTCCCTTCCAGTGCAGTAATCACTGCCACCATGCACACCACGAGATCATTTATCATATATCGGTAAAGATTGTAAAAAAAAAAATTGTATTTCACCCTCTATGTACCTTGAATAATTGAAATTCGATACAACAAATAAAACATAGAGAAGCAAACACATTAAAAAAATAGTGTATTACTAAATATAGAAGAATTCCAGCTATACTCGCTCATGGTGGCAGCGATCTATTGTGCTTATTGTGTGTAGGAGAGATCAATGCGTTGGAGATTGGTGCAAAACATTGATAGGAGCATTGTAACCCGTCCACTGAAATGAATTTAAATTTGATAGTCAATCGGAACACCTCGGCCAGTATCCAACAGAATTGACGAAAGTTGCCAGAGATGGCCGAGTTGTTGCGATTGTTTGATAGCCAGTAACGCGGCATGTTGAATTCTCATTCAGAAACATGTTTTTACCAAATGAGATTATGAATGTACATCGTAATGTGTTCAGAGTGTTGATTTTTTTAGATTGTTAAAGCCTCAATACCACTTAGGATTAAAAATATTTGAGAACAAAATAAAAGTGAGTTTTTAACTTTGATAGTGTCTCATATAATGTCTGATAAATTTCCGAGGTTCACATGATGTTTTATTAAAAACAAATGTATGGGAAATACCAACGTAATTCCAAAATGGTCCACTGACTTACTATAAGCTAATGAGGCAGATAAGTAGGTGGAGCTATCATCAATGTTGTTTAGTAAAATATCTCAGATACATGTAGGTACTCATTCATGTTTTTGTAAAATGCACTTTAAGTGTATGCCGAAAAAATGAGTGGCGTTAAAACTTATATGCTAAAATCCTTCCAGCATCACATTATGGGACTTTAAGAAGTATTCGAGAATATTTAATATACAGTTTGATTTTTGTTTCCTTTATGTCATGCCTATTCAAGTAAAGAAATAACTGGAAATATAATTATGTTTGTCAAATAACTGTATATAGTAAATGTGTGTATAGCGGAATATATGTTTATATCGATATATATGTGTTTATCAAAATTGTTTTCAAAAAGAATAAAGAAGGAGAAAAACGTTTTTATTTGTGAACGTAAATTAGTGGATAACAAGAAAAGTTTGTGGCAAAGCTCGGCATAACAGTGTCGTTTTTGTAAATAGTATGTATTAATGTTTTCAGAAAAATATGTGTGATCGGCTGCATTCCAAATATATAAGGTATATAAAATATATAAATAACCTTGTTTATTTTTATAATGTTGGGTAAGGAAACAAAGATCTCATAAACCAATCACTAAAAAAGGCTCGCTCTGTGGAGCGAGCCTAATAACTAAGAGAAAAGCAGTCTCTTATAAATAGATCGTGTTATGCAACAAATAATAATATAAATAGTATAAATAGCTATAAATATACGAGAAAAACTAGTCAGACAGATAGACAGGTATCGGACGGACAGAAAGACGGACGGACGGACGGTTTATTGCGACTTGTGCAATGTACATTGTGAACAAAAAAGGCAAAACCTATTATTTAACTTGGAAAAGGGTAGGGAGGGAGGGATTAAATTTAAACTATAAACAATAACTGCTCGGCTGGCGTCGCACTTAACAATAAAATTGGCGCTAAAAACACCTAAGAATTATGGGAAAAGAGTGACGTCAGAGAGCGCTTAGTAATTATCGTATTTATGTCTAAATACTTACATTACAACAAATTCTATAGAAGTAGTAGTAGTAGTAGTAGTAGTAGTGGTAGTGGTAGTGGTAGTGGTAGTGGTAGTAGTAGTAGTAGTAGTATGAGGGGGATCAGCAGCAGCTGCAGACTATGGTGGTGGCGGAGGTGATAATGGCGGCAGCAGCAGCAGTAGTACTATTCGTAATATTATAAGTAGTATATCGGACTTGTTCAAAAAAGTTCGCGGGGTTCATATCGAAGGGACATTATCACTACATGGCTTAAATAAGGTTGAAGTGCTTGTTTGAAATAACATATATTTAATATATTGTAATACTATCATTCTCTCTGTTTTGAACATGAATATTTTTACACAACAACAACGCCAACAAAAACGACAACGACAACAACAAGACCAATTCATAAAATATAAAAGTCTCTATATTGGTCGGATCGTGTCCCTAAGGTCTGCTGGCACTGCGGTATTCATTACTGGTGCGAAATCTAACGGTTGAAAGCGTTGGAAAGATATAGAAGAAAGAAATACATCTTGCTTTCTGACTTGAACATCTTGCATTCTAAGCTAAGCAAATCAAATAATAAACTTAAATGCTTTTTAACATAGCTGCAAAACTGATGTTCCAGTTTGTTACACTAACATCTGGCATCTGAAGTAGCATTATTACCTGCGAAGACCTTACCTATGAAAAGATATGTATTGAAAAGATGTCGTAACTTTATTCAAATGAACTGAACTGTTTTAACTGGTAAGAGACAAGAGTTATTTGCATTAGAAATTGGAGATGAAGTAGTCCTTATCTTTAGTTTGAATCATTAAAATTTATCTGCTTCACAGCTGACACTTCTCATTGGAAAGCAATGATGATAAGTGGCTATTAATACTCTCCTGCTACAGATGATTTCAAATCAAGAATGTAAATAAAATACAGGGCCGGTATTCATATTACATCTTAAGTTAATTTTTAACTTAAGTCATTTTCCTAATTTTTTGATAGTTAAATTAAAGTATTTTAATAATAATTTGCATAAAAAATGCATAAAAGTTTGAACTATGTTTTAAGTCTTATGAAATAAAAGTATCATTGATTTTTAAAAAAAATCCAATGACCAGTGATACACTTTAACTAGGAAAATGACTCGAAATAACCAAATACCGTCCGAGTACTTCAACTCCGGGTTTATGGGGTTTTTTTCCAAATGGCTGACAATTAAGCTGACAAAATCTTGAGTAGTTGCAATGTATGAAATGTCTGGTATTTTTTTTACAAATTATATCATGATGGACAGACCGACAGGTTATTGACTTGCACATAGAACATCGTCACAACACATTCATTTTTATAATACAATGTGTCAACTTGTATGAGCAGTGATAATAAACAATAATAAATACACATTACAACATCAAAATACGTGTATGTAGAAATATTTTCACAGCTAGAAGGTTTATTGATAGGTCGAAATATCAGATGTTATAAACAATTCATATGTCATTTTCACACTTTTGAGACCTGAAAGTTTACTCAGTAGCTGCCATTTTTTTGAGCGTCGTTCAAGTGAAATGTGTCCTTTTTAGTCAAACAAAATGGAAAATTATGTCTCCCTCTCCTGGTGAGACATATTGTTTTTGCCCTGTCCGTCTGTCAGTCTGTACGCCACACTTCGTTTACGCGCAATAACTATAGAACGCTTAGATCCATGAACTTCATACTTGGTATGCAGGTTGGTCATGACTAGTAGATGACCCCTATTTATTGTGTGATCAGAAGGTTAAAGGTCAAGATCTCTGTAAACTTGAGGTGAAAAAAACCCAGTTCCGCTCCTTATTAAAGATCCTTTGGGTTCAGGAACTTCATACTTGGTATGCTTGTTGCTCATGACTAGTACATGACTCCTATTGATTTTGACATCAGTAGGTCGAAGGTCAAGGTCTCCGTGACCTCGAGGTGAAGAAATGGTTACCACTCAGTAACTATAGAACGCGTGTACCCAGGAACTTCATTCTTGGTATATACAAGTTGGTAATGTACAGTCCAAAATTACAAATTTCATCTTTTTATTATAAAATTTGACTAAAATATATATGAAAAGATATTTGAGTTAAGTTGAGTAACTGTTTCGTGCTTTTGATGACAATAGGCCGATTATTCAAAACATTGTTAGAGTTAACAACGTTGTTAACTGGATCGTTGTTAACTGGATGGATCGTTGTTAACTGGGTCGTTGTTAACTGGGTCGTTGTTAACTGGATGGATCGTTGTTAACTGGATCGTTGTTAACTGGATCGTTGTTCGTTGTTAACTGGATCGTTGTTAACTGGATCGTTGTTCGTTGTTGACTGGATCGTTGTTGACTGGATCGTTGTTAACTGGATCGTTGTTAACTGGATCGTTGTTAACTGGATCGTTGTTAACTTACAATCCATTCATACTCTGAAAGCATCATAAACGCACATGTAAGTTGCGATACTTTACACAAATATTGATACAACGGATTAAACTTTGCTTCTTTTTCTTAAAAAATATCCGTTCATCTTAACATTTGTTCACCTATAAAAGTTAACAACTTTGTTAACTTTAAAAAATTCTGAATAAGCGGCCTTGTATTTATAGATTTTACAATAAGTTCACAGATAATTCATTAAAAACATAATAATTTATTTTGTGACGTCATGTTTGAGTTGGTAACCGCATGTGGATCCAAAAATTTCATAGTGCGTCATAAAGACGTACATAAAATCCATACAACTACCATTTAACCAAATTTCATATACAACGAAGTTAGAAGTGAGATATCGATGAAAGAGATTGTAAATGTAGATTTAAACGTAGCAGGCACGCCGAAAAAGTCTCATCCAAGGACGTAAATGAAATAAATCTCCCTCAACCATTTCCCTACCCGTGCCAGTCAAATTCAAGTGCGTTATTCCCAAACAATAGCTTATAAATAATTTAAGAAATGAAATACTGCACGAAATTGCGCGTTCAGAATGTCTACCTCGTACCATGATAATAATCTCTTCGTGTCGTTTTCTTTACAAGTAGTCCTAAATTTAAACCCAATTCATTTAAATTATCGTACTATTGAATAAAAAGGAAAAAAAATGATATGCAAATGTAAATGCATCTTTTTACAAATGCATTGCAATTATCTTTCATTCAAAAGTTTTATAATGTAAAAGCATTTAGCTTAAATTGAATTAAGGACCACTATATATAAAGAATTATATATAAAAACGAGAGTATATTTGCCCAAAAAGAGTTATATCATAAATTATCAATTTGTGTACACATGTAGTTGTTGTCTTCTTATTTATTATTGTCATCAAAGAATGATAAATTGCTTTTAGACTAGACTACAAAATTGATGTATATATGCCAGTTATATAAGTGTAATATCTGTTTTCTTTTATTATTTAAAGCAGTTTTAGTACTCATATTCTTACTACGTTCAAAACAACGTAGATCGTATTAAAGATGATAATAATAGTGTAAGTTGACCTTAAAAGCTAGTCACGTGACATGCGCACTAAAACATAACCTGGCCGCCACTACTTTAAAATGAAGAGCAACTCCAAACTGATCATTATTTATCCAAGCTTGGCTTACGGCGGACGCATACATTTCGATTAAAAATGATTTCATTAAGAAATCTGACAATTGTTTTGTTGTTTATTGGATGTTATGCCTCAGGTGAGATATAAATTATATTAGTTTGATTTGCGGCGTTTGTACGGATATGTACGCATCCTTTCTTTTTTAATCAGATTCGGTTATAACATTATTTCGTTTGACTAATTGAAACTTCAATAAATAATGTGTGGTTAAATCATGTATTACAAATCTACGAATTATACTTTGTAGTTATTTAATGAAACTAAACGGACTAATGTAAAAACATTGTAAACATTATGTACACAATAACATAACTATTGTAAAATTATATAAATATGTTATTATATTTCCCACCGGGGCTTAATTGCAATTATTTAAAAGATCATATTCTAACTGATGTATAAAGGTAACCGAAAAGTTTACTTTACTTTTAAGATGCACTATTACTCTCAAATGAGATTTGCCACTATTAATACTATTGTTTTAATGTTCCAAAAAGGATAAATAATTGTCTAAAACAATGGTACAAGGATACCAAGTTTAATTTGAAAGAAATCTGCTTTAGACACGGTATTTCTACCTTATGAGACTGTAGTAGATCACAGTAAATCTTTTAGCATTCACCTATCATTTTTTTTTTGCATTTTCATCTATTAAATACACAGCTACAATCTTGTTAACAGTAAAAAAAAAAATCCACAAATGCATTATTTAGTAAATAGTTTAAGGTTTATCAGTCAAAATGTATGTTTGTTATACATGTGTATGTATTAATTTTGAATAAAAGTGTCACTTTAATATTTTCACGCAATGTTATAAGTGTCTAACACATGGATACAAGTGTCAATGATGCTTGTTTTCCAATCCTATGATTTACTTTTTGACGCGCACTACATGAATTAATATTATTATTTCTATTTAAATGATGTGAACGTATTTCACAATAAATATGTTTAAACTTACCGCAAAGTTCGACCCTGTTTGATATTTGTAAAGAGATCATGTTATTCATTTGTATAATAAAACATGCAAACATTAAGAACGGACATTTTAGTCTTAACGATCACTATTCAAACAGTGAACTCTATTTGAAGAAGCTTGAAGTTTACAAAATAATTTTGACCCCCTTATAATAATTCGTTCATACTCACGTGAAGTCTGTTTATCGGTTAAACCCATTGAAATTGTGGACTGTCAGTCGTATATATATATATATATATATATATATTTTTTTTTTCCATATTGCACTATACGAACCATGGATTTATTCGTGACCAAGATGCAAGCTACTTGATTCACAAATATTTATTTATAGTATGCTATATAAAATATCAATAACAATAAACATCAGCTTGTTCAGTATTTTCTCAATGGTTGAGAATATATGTACCTGAAATACCCGTGAAATGTTTCTAAAGGAACACGAATATCAACATTTTCTGCAGTAGTATACAATAGTGCTTATTGCTGGTAGGATAAAGTCGATTCAATTCAATTCAATACTTTATTGCCTCGAATTCTGAAGACATCTGAACAAATATAAATAAAACATAAATAATAATCATCATACAGGAACTAATTGTAAATGTGGAAACTTAAGTAAGTACGATGATGATAACGTGATAGTACGATGATGATAACGTGACAGTACGATGATGATAACGTGACAGTACGATGATGATAACGTGATAGTACGATGATGATAACGAAATATTACGATGATAATAACGTGATAGTACGATGATGATAACGCGACAGTACGATGATGATAACGTGTCATTACGATGATGATAACGTGATAGTACGATCAATGATAACGCGACAGTACGATGATGATAACGTGATTGTACGATGATGATGACGTGATAGTACGATGATGATAACGTAATAGTACAATGATGATAACGTGATAGTACGATGATGATAACGTGATAGTACGATGAGGAACGCGACAGTACGATGATGATCACGCGAAAGTGCGATGATGATAACGTGATAGTACGATGATGATAACGTGACAGTACGATGATGATAACGTGATAGTACGATGCTGTTCACGCGACAGTACGTCGAGGAACGCGACAGTACGATGATGATAACGCGAAAGTGCGATGATGATAACGCGACAGTACGATGATGATAGCGCGACAGTACGATGATGATAACGCGACAGTACGATGCTGTTCACGCGACAGTACGTTGAAGATAACGCGACAGTGCGATGATGATAACGCGACAGTACGATGATGTTTACGCGATAGTAGGATGAAGATAACGCGACAGTACGATGATGATAGCGCGATAGTACGATGAAGATAACACGATAGTACGATGCTGTTTTCGCGACAGAACGATGACGATAACCCGACAGTAGGAATATGTATACGCGAAAGAACGATTGTGATAATGCGACAGTGAGATGATGAAAACGCGACAGTACGACACTACGATAACGAAAACGCGATATCACGATATAACGATGGTGAAAACGCGTCAGTACGATGGTGAAAACACGCCTTTATATCGCATGTTCATCATCGTACTGTCGTATTATCGAGTTTTCGTTGTCGTACTGTCGCGTTTTCGTTATCGTTGTTTCGACTTTCACGTTTCAGCGCAACACACACACAGGCGATGGTATTAACGGAATTCCGTAATATTCGCAGTTGGAGTAATTTTGTGCCCAAAATGCCGCCAAACCTGCGATGAATGACGTCTAGAATTGTTCCACAGCTCTGACTATTAGATATGGTTTAATTTCTCAAATCCAATCTAATGTTATTTATAAATATGATACAACATGTATCTAAAATCAGTAACTTGTTTGAATTTTAAAGGATGAGCAAGACTCGCGGAAGGTTTCAGGTCACTCTGCATTGACCGAATTTGTGTTATTTTTGTAAGACCTATCGGAACACACCAGTATCAAACATATATGACTTCAACGAAGCTTTGGCCTTCTTTATTATAGACATTCATGCCAACACAAAGTCCCCGGCTTATGACGAACTAATGGTTTACTTTGTGTCGTCGTCATCGTCATCATCATCATTATCATCACCATCATCATCATCATCATCATCATCATCATCATCATCATCATCATCATCATCATCTTCATCATCATCAGTATCATCAAAAGTATCATCATCTTTATGAATTTTGTATTTAAAAAAACGTTTTACTTACGCAACAATCGAAAATTAGAAAATGTACGACAATGCAGTGCTCTAATGTCAGTTGGCATTGAGATTGCATGGCCTTCAATGTCACGCCCCTGATTAATTGTAAAATATGCTTGCTTTTGAAATGTGCGATTTTTATCTTAAATTATGTATTAGGAACACAAATCCGGGGGGGGGGGGCACCCTAGCTGACAATAAGGTTAAAAGTTTAATGTTAAGTCATCTTGCCATTAAAGTGGAATATAATTATGCTAAATGATGTAATTCTATAATGTGTTTCATGTTAAGTAGGTCTACAGGAAATCATACTTTTATTTCAATCAATAAGATGTAGTTCAAATATGCTGTGAAGGTCAAACCAACTTAATGATTGCCTATCTGCAATTTCATTGGCTTAAAATGAAGGTTGTTTTTTAATGTATATTATAAAACGGTCATTAGTAAGTGTAAATAAGTTTTGATACTGAAGGTCATTGACTCTACAGGATATTTGTAGTATTTGATAGCTAGTCGATTTAAATAAAAATCTGCTAAAATCGTCTTCTCATGTCAAATATAACCACCCGGATCAAATTGCAGTACTAACAATCTTATGGTATTGCTATGGTATCTGTTGTTTGTTATCTTTACACTCTTATTATTACTTCGAATAAAACCTTTCAGCCAGTAAACTTGCAGATAGGGCAATCAATTAGTACTTAACTTAATCATAAGGAATTTCAACTCCCGCGGGTGTTTAAAGGTCAGCCTACTGCCACTCATCCGATACACAATCCCTGCGTCAGATTTTGCGTTGACAATGAGGTTGTATTCTTAGTCAGTTAGAAGACCTAAAGTAATATCATTCTTGATCATAAAGATTTTACTTCATGTCATCTACGATTCTCCAGTGAACATGCGCGCACTTATCACGAGAACGCCAGCAACGAAATTAAAGCTATTTTCAATGGCGATGGCGATGACGACAAATGCTTTATCCGGTAAACTTTAATCATTTCTTTCATTTTGCCATGTTCTTTCAGAGGCATGTCGGGACAACGCTGCCGGATTATGGATAGCGGGTGGCTCATTCAGCTGCCGGAATCTGCTACAGGCCGGCGACTCTTGGGGAATCTACCGGACCCGCCACTCACTCTGTGCCGACCAGATGAACAAAAATCGCTGCTGCGAGTCGTGCAGAATTGTGAACAGTGAGGTTAGCTGCGTATGTTGTTGTTATGTTGTTAGTTATGCTCTTGTTCAGGAATCATTATTTGAATACAGTCTAACCCCGTTAACTCGAACTCGCTTGATTCGAATTCCTCATCGGCTCGAACTACATGTAGAGGACCGATTTCCTTATACTGAAGGTTAACAATCCCGCTTCTCTCGAATTTTCCGAGGCTCGAGGTATTTTCGCTGGTCCCTGATGGTTCGAGACAACGGGGTTCGGCTGTACTGCAATAATCCGGAAAAAGCTATTGAATTCTCTCTAAAAAAACCTTATCTTAGATTTGTAATAATTATAATTGTAAATGTTGTTATATGATTATATATTTTAGAATCCTACTTCCGCTCCACCGGTGACGTCATCAACCACGCGGACGTCACGGGTAACGGTGAAGCCAGCAACTCCGGCGCCGCTCCAAGGTACGATATACGGAGATCAAGAGAGTTCATTAAGTGCACTGAAAGAAGTGTCATATGCAAATTCAAACTAGCTGCGTCTAATGAAATCAGTCAAACAAATTGATTCGAGTTGATAAAAGTTACTACTCGAAACAATGATCATACCGAACAATCATTGATAAGATTTCCCGTGCACAGCAGTGTGCATTTTGATGCCTTAGGCTTATACCATACAACTGAATGGAGTAAATGAAATACCTCCGAATATTCTAATTATTCTAAGTGCAAGCTCTCTGAAAACAAAACTGTAAACTTTTCAAACTATTCAGGGTTTCTCCAGTTCCATTTTATCTTTTCATTTAAAAAATCAGACGCGTCATGTTAAACATTATACAGTTATTATACAATGTACTTGAGAGTAATTGAGTCAGTTATAAGGTAATTCTGTATATTTGTTGTACAGTATACAAACATTAATTAGTTGAATTGCACAAGCGCCTAAAATATATAAAATACTTAATGGCATCATACTGAGAGTTTACAAGTTTTCCGAAATTTTAGACAAGGCCTAAAAATACATTTGGTTCGGGCTACCCGACCCAACCTACGGAATAGGCGCCGGCCCTATAGTTTTTATAGTCAGTTGGTAAAAAAGGATTTCTTTTTTATAAATGTGTGTTTTAATATGCAGTTAAACCCTTTAAAGCTTTATACAGACTGAATATGTATTTAACACCAGTGTCCAATGCTGCCAATAACGTTCTTACATAAAGCTTAACTAAAAATAAAAAACTACCTACCAACTCTACCTGTTTTTGAAAAGGATGTAACCCTAACCAAACAAGTATTTGATAGGCAACTGAAATGTTTTCCAACTCGAATTAAGACCGTCTCTGGTACTTCAGAAGATACAACGTTACAACATTTCAACATAATTAAAGGTTATTTTTTTTCTGTTTCACATAATACGATTAAGTAAACAGGCATTAAACATATCTAGGACAAGCAACTCATCACATTTTTTTATAATTAAAGATGAATTCTCCTGTCTAACATAATTTAATTAAGTAAATACGCATTAAACATATCTGAAAAATTACACGTTAAATCATTTTTCTAAAAATTGAGATAAACTATTGTTGATCTGTATAATATAAACATTCAACATTTAACACCACACTGGGTGTTCCACTATGTTCGAATTACCTGCCTCGGACTTGATATAAAACATAAACACTATTGTGTTCGTTTGTGTGTTTGGCCTTTCATTAAGCTTCTACCAGGCTGCTGCTTTTGAGTGATGGACAACACGTGAGTTCACAAAAATACATTCGACCTAATATGCACAAGTTTTACACCCAGGGGCGGGTCCAGGATTTACGTATTATATATTATTATTAATATTTTTTTATAAGGGGGGGGGGTGGAGGGGGTCGCTCTTGGGGCGCAACTTGCACCCCCTTCCTAGGGAGCACCAGTAAAACAGGGTGTCATCGTGGTTAAGAGTGATTGGGTTTTGGATTACAATTTGTCTGTTTCAGACTAAAATGGTGAATTTTGGTGTTGTTCACGCATATTGTAGGAAGCAACTCCTCCCCACAGCAGTAATGAAATAATGCATACACTAATACTTCCTTTAGCCAATCAGCACACAAAACACGGTGTTTTTGTTACAGACACATGTACCAGCAACTGTATATACTTGGGAGACGGTAGCCTGCCCGGCAGTCAGTGTTCGTGGTTGCTAGACGCCCGCCAGTTGAAACGGGAACAAGCCAGCTACACGTGCAACCAGAACTTTGCGCCCGGATGTAAATTCACGTGCAGTCGTGTACTCGCGGTAAGTTGTAACCCAGTAGACCATGATTTTGTCAGTTTTCGCCAATTCATGAGTGGCCTTGTTGCTAACATAACGTGTGCATGTTTGGCGTTGTTTTGTATATGTTATCAGATGTGTTTTATCAATAACATATAGTGTACTCGGAACACCTCGGCCATTTTCCATCGAAAAAACCCTCGAATATATGCCAATAATCTATAGAAGTAGTTCTTAAAAAAATTAAAAAAATATTAATTAATTGTACTGTCTTAACGTGTACTTTGTAATACTTGTAAGTTCAGATGGATTGAATTTTTTTTTTTAAAGTTATAAATAGAAATAGAAAAGTCATTGAGTTTAACTGTCAAATTGGAATTAATATGCGATCTACTTGAAGCATAGTTAAATGTAAAGATGTCTAACATTGTAAACCGTCTGAGGTTGTTTTCGATGGATAATGACCAAGGCGCTCCGAACGACTTATTAAAAAGGGCTATAAATAATATTTTAGTACCTTGCAAATATAGGCCAGTCTTCATATGAAACAATATCCTCGATGTGTTTCAAATCTGAATGTTTTTATTAAAAACTGCATATCTTTCTATTTCAAGGATGACTTTCCCTCCACACCAGCTCCAACTACTTCTACAGGTAACGATGCACGGGTAAAGTGGGCATAGGAATTGTTTCTGTGTCTTACACTACCACTTGCTTTTATTTGCACTTATTTATTAAGCGAATTGGTGAAACTTATGTGTATAACTACAATCTTGATCAGGCAAGTAACAAATGATGTATTGCCATTTTAATTGTTAGGCAGTAACCATTTAACATGTGTCGGTCGTAAGCCATTAACTTTGCAACTATTTGACAATAATTAATAATGAACTTTGTGAGGTGAACGGCCAAAAATCGCCTTTATCGTGTCAGTATCACAAGAGTTGTCGTCCTTTAAGAAATGAAGCAGCTTATATTCATCCTCCGGGAACTATATGTAACTAGTATTTGCCGAAAAGCGTAAGTCAACCAATTAAGCATTTATTGTATTTCATTTATGGTTGTAATCGATTATAGCTATCGGCGTTTATTGCCTTTGAAATCATTTACATCTTTCAAAATATGTTTTCTATGATTTATTGAAATCGTGTACGACAAGATAAAAACAAAACACTCAATAGTTTATTGAACTTTCATTACCTCACCTTAACATTCATTGAGAAACCATATGTCAATGTTATGTTGACAAACGCATTAATGATATATAATTTATTATTATAGTTTCCGACACAATTATTATGTCTATTCGACAATGAAAATAAACAAGACAAAACAAACACTTGTCATGTCACGATTACTTGTAAACAGGTTTTTTTTAACACGCACACAAATATTTACTTAACGTATTAAGTGCGATCTCAATTCTAGTGGTATCACACATGACCAGGGGTCGCAAGTTCGATTCACCGTCGCACCACTAAAAAATACTTATCGTCTTCCGGAAGGGACGTTAAATAGGATTCCCTGACAGTGCTTTATACTGGTGCACTTTAAAGAACCACGGTAGCTCTATTATAAAACGAGGGTTACACTCTGTCTGTGCACTATTCTCAAAAAACCTAATATGACTAACACTCGTATCGGAGCACTCGCCGAGTTATAGTATAGATAAACTTACACACCACCGACCTCATTGTAGAAACAATATAATAAATGTTCGTCACGCAACAGTAAAGTTGACAGGATCACGCCTTGGGTCACGCCCTCGCGCCCCAAAACAACAGCATCAACAAAAACTAGTATTTTAATGGGAAAAACATAAGGTCAAAAGCCATTGAAACATGAACACTTTATCATCGAAATCGTAATATCAACCAAAAAATCAATAAAGAAATAATCAAAAAATCATAAATAATCAATAAAGATCAGTTATCCAGGCGTATCTCCGTGTTTTGGTGTAAACTTCGTTTCAATAACAAAAATAGTTGAGCACCGCTATTCCGAACACCGTTTATCCGAAATTATCGCTATTTCGCAGTTATTTTTCGGTCCCGATTTGATTCCTTCTTTGTTGTATACGACAATTGTGCGTAACTTTACGGTTGTCCCCGAGCACACATAAGCAGTGTTTACGACCAATCTAATTGAAAAGGGGCGCTGACCTTTCCCGGGACAACTATTGGGCACAATCAAAGTCGCGAGGCAAATTTGACTTCTGTGAAAATAATACGAACGTTGTCTTAAGACCAAGAAATCAATAAAGAAGACGATGGTCAGTATATGCTCAATATATTTCAGAGTCCTGTGTGGACGTTCCCGTGGGCGGGGTGGGGATCGGGGAGCTGGCCCAAGACTGTCGCCGTCTCACTGATCCCGCCGACTTCCTGGGTATCTTCCGGGAGCGCGTCCGCCATTGCAGCGACCCCGAAACAAACCGGAAGTGCTGCGCCTCCTGCAGTCGCGTATTTAATGGAGAGGTAATTCGGTGTGGAGTTTAAAAAATGAAGTTGTTTGAAGTGGCCGGTCCAAAAACAATCGGTTGGTCTGTCGGTAGAAAATTACGTTTTTTTGAGTTGATAATATGATAAGATAAGCCTTATGATCGAAAAGTGCTTATAAATTAAATCTTGACACATATGTTTATTTAAAATACTTCAAGATACATCAATCGAGACGGTGCATTTTTGTGTATAATGTGTTACGGTAACTGTTCAAATGACTGAAAAACACTTTTTTATGTTTTGTCATTAATTGCAGACATTCCCGACGCCCCCGACAAGATCGTCGGTGGCAACAGACGCTCCCGGGACTCCCCCGACCAGACCGCCTCTTAAAGGTACGGTTTATGCAAGCGTTCCTTTCATTTATAAGTTGTTTTTACTGGTTCAGAGACGCTTAATATTCGAAATGTCCGCGCGTAGTTTCATTGCTAAATAAGAATGTCACCTTCAATAATTAAATTATAATCCCTTAAACTCTATTGTGACAGAAAGCCGTGAGGACGGCTGTATATGGGCGGACGGCTGTAAATGGGCGGCTTCCTGCTCTTCCTTAAACTCAATGTTTGTCTAATAGATATATGCACGGACTGGGAGAAACATAAACGGACGGCTGTATATGAGCGGCTTCCGGCACATTACTGCTCATACTTCAACTCAATATTTCTCTTGCAGATACATGAACGGACGGTTGTATATGGGCGGCTTCCGGCACCCTACTGTTCATCATATAACTTGATTTTTCTCTTGCAGATACATGCACGTACGGCTGTGTATGGGCGGGTTCCGGCACTCTGGCCGGGGGATGCGAGATTCTCCTAGACCGGAAACAGATGACCCATAAAATAGCGGCATACTATTGTACCAATGGCTTTGCACAAGGGTGTAAATACACGTGCTCTCTTGTCAGAAACGTGTGTATAAATTGTTTTTCTGTATATTTGAGTGCCAAATATACTTCCCATTATGTGTTGCAAATGTCTTTAATTCGAAAATGTAATTTTTGTTTTCGGAAAAATACGTTTTAATTAACGTTTGTTTTGGCTAAAACCATTTTAATTTAGAGACTAAAGTCAAAGTTCGATTTTTTTTCACCAATTTTATGAACTATAATACAGAAAAAAATATCCCAAAAAAGTAAACATGTCTTGCTCCGAACACTCTTATAATAGCTTTTTTCAGTAAAGATAGTTTACAGCCTTCTTATCCACTTAAGGCTGGCGAGAACACCGCAGTTCCGACGACCATACCGCCGACGACGGCAGACCCATGCGTGGACGTACACGTCTGGATAGGTGACGGTTCCCGGGACTGCAAGTACCTGACCGCCTTCTACCCCGAGGACCGGATATACGGCATATACAGTAACAGGAAGGAGTTATGTAAGAGCCTCAACACTCGCTGCTGTCAGTCGTGCCGCCGTGTCAACAGTGGAGAGGTAGGTTGCGCTCGCGTTAAACGTGAACTGAATTTAGTGGCGTTTTTGCTATTTAGAACTAGAGTAGATTCATATAACGATTTTTTTTTATCTTATACTTCTAAAATCAATTTTAAGTACCAACAATGTTGCTTTTATAGAGCGGTCCATCAAAGGAACATAGTTCAGTGTGTATACCACGTTGTAAAATGCGTCATATATGCTACGTCGGAGGGCAACAATTTTGCTCCAAATGGAGACTTTAAACAAATATAACATACTTCTTCACCATTTTAATTGTAACATAGTGTAGTCTACGCCGCTTACAGTTTTTACCAGAGTTTGAAAATGGTGTAGTAAAAGAGAAGTCATCTCTGTTTTAAATCTTCATTTTAAGCAAAATGCTGCCTTCCGACGTAGCATTTACGACGCAATTTATCACGAACTATGTTCCTTAGATGGAGCGGTCTATTGAAGTTTTTTTATACGTCCGAAAGTTGGCAAATTTAAATTGCAACGACCATCCGGTGTTTCGTGTCCGTGCTGTAATTTTGACTTGATTATATGTATTCAATACATGAAGATGATGTGCCGCGTGCAAGATCTGCGACTCTTCTTTAGAGATCTTAAAGCTGCACGCTCACTGATTGTAGGTGTTGACGTCTTGTTTTTTTGTTGTTGTTTTTGGCGAAAACGCATGGAAACCAGTGATATAAGCTGCTGACAAAAAAAAACAGATCGCAGTTTTTACTATTTACGTTCGACAATTAATGATTTATGGCCAAAAGCGTAACTAACGCTTTAAGAAAAATGCATAGAACAACAAAAACAAGTTGTCAAAACGGTAAATCTGTGAGAGTGCAGCTTTAAGCTAAGCTGTTTTCCGACGACAAAAGTCTATTTATTGTCATAGCCGTTGTGTCGTCGGCATCGGCGTCATGTAGAGCTTTCATTTACCACTAAAATTAATATACTTGGCATCCAACCGAGTTTCTATATAGAACAGTCCAAGCATTCAAATAAATTCAAAGTTTTACGCTATGATCTTTCATTCACATCTGTATTAATGAGTCGAAATATTTGCAGGTTTTCCCTGACCCGCCCACCACCACACCGCGCGTTACCGTGTCAACACAACCGCGGACCACCGCTGCCCCACCCCAGCTGAAAGGTTTGCTTTAACAAGATCAATAACATTTCTTTTGATACTATAATTGTTAGTTTGTGACTTTTTAAATTTAGATTGTTGTGTAGTTAGTTATAATATCAAAATCAGAAACAACGAGCTTTATTGGACATACCAGGTAAAGAATAATTGAATAAACGAGTAAATATTTAACTTTATTTTTTGACGCTCACTAAATATTTATCTGAAATAGAGTTTGCGATATTTCGTCGTAAGGCCCATAAATCGCATAGTATATTTATTGTAAAATAACCTTCATATTCCTAACAATGTTCTTCTGTTTCACGTGCAGACACATGCACGAGCGAGTGTGTAAGCGGAGCAGACGGTACAATCCCGGGCAGCACGTGCGCGTCCCTGCTCACCATGGCGCAAGGGGCGGAGTTTTGTTCTCAGGGCTTCGCGCGCGGATGTCAACTCACCTGCAATAGGCTTCTCACGGTGAGATATATTTCTTAAAGGGAAATATCCCTTATAATGGTGTTCCTTCTATATCTTTTGAAAGTAGTACATAGGTTTCAGTGGGAAATGTATAACGCAGGTGTTTATTCGATCAAACTGCCAATCAATCAATCAATCAATCAATCAATCAATCAATCAATCAATCAATCAATCAAGGGATCAATCAATCAATCAATCAGATTTTTATTTCCTCTTATAAAGAAGATATGCAAATATATTTAAAGATTATAAAGTGCTCTTAAATTGAGCAATATAGAACAAGTAATCACTATAAACATTGTTAACATATTTAACATAAATATATAGTTACACACATGTACATTCAATGCTATAAATTTAAAATTTTGTATTTCAAATTCTTTATCTTATAATGGGTCAGAATTATAATTTGAACTAGTGATTTTTAAAAGTGTATATAGTATTTTTATGTTGACCTTTTTCTTTTTTTTTTAAACAGAACTCCGGGGCGCCGTCTCCCACACAGCCTGAGACTACATCTATGGCAGGTACGTTCTACATTATGTTCAGCAGCAAATTGTATAATACTTGAATAAGTTGTCCACGTGTAATCTTGTGGTCAGTTTGCACATTTAAATGATTTGATTGGTTAAAAGAAAATATTGGATAAATATAAGCCAATCGATAAACGATTTGGCTAACTTTAACTTAAAAAAAGAATTAACCAGTTTTATAGAATCGGCTGAAGAAGAAAGTATTGTTTATTTGTATATCACGCCTCCAACATGATTGACGCAACGCCATTGGACAAGGGCTGGTCACCACGTGATCCCATGATTTTACATATTGGGTCACTAATCTTTATATCGTATTAAAAGGGCATATTTTGTACCGATTCCGATGAATAAATGAAACATTTATCAATTTAAACAGGTTGTCGACGTTGATATATACGTTACGGGGTTAGTAGGTGACCCGGATATACGCGGCGCAAGAAACCATACTCGGGTCACGCAATATTGTTTCCTGCGCCCCGTATCGGGTCACCTACTTAACCCGTAACTTATACCATAAATGCTTGTAGGTTCACAGACGCAGAGAAGAGTGTTGATTTCTGATTTTCTAATTATTACATAATTATTCATCCTTGTAAAATGAAATCATATTTTAGGGACAACTTGTCATTTATCAATTAATATATGCAAAAATATAATTAAAAAATGTGAATGTCATGTTATTCATATATTAATTGCGTTTCAAAATTCATTATGTTTGATTGACTGAAGTGACACAGTTCCTTGGCCTTATCTAGTTCGCGCATGAATTTATATACCATAAAAAGATAATAATAATAGTAATAATACTTCTTTTAGTACGACATTAAGCTATATAAAGCAATCAATAAACTAACATTTAATATATTTTAAAACTAGTAACACAATCTTTGAACAAAACAATATTTCATGGTCAAAGTTAAAAGGGGTTCGTGAACATGTTATTTTGTTCTCAATTTTAAGAGTGTATAAATGTTATAAGAGACGGAAATAGTAAGTGAACCGATATGGGATATACGGGGAAAAGAAAACCATATCGGGTGAGGGCGAAGCTCGAACACGAATATGGTTTCCTGAGTCCCGTACATCCCATGTATATATGACGGAATTATATTCAGAATACACCATACATTTACAACCATATGCAATTCTTTAGTACTAGGCTTAATCATTAAGAATTTCAACTTTTGCGGGTGTTCAAAGGTCCGCTTACTGCCACTCATCCGAGATTATGTGTTGACGATGTGTCAGCCAATGGAGTTGTATTCTCAGTCAGTGAATTGACCATATGAGGGCAAATAACTGCTTCAATATTTTAGCTAAATCATGACGTGATTGCCTCCCTCATTCACTTACAGTAGTGACGTCATTTTAAAACATCAGACGACAAAAAAATTAACGGTGGAATTTTGTTCGAGATATAATTATTTTATTATGTTATATTTTGTTTACATTGTTAATCTTGTTTTATTAAATGAATTAAAAACATTTTAAAACTTTTTTATTTACTATTTTATTATACCGAACACAATTACAGTAAGTACATTCAAAATGTCACTGGGGTCACATGACTTGACAGTGAATGTTCGCTTGGTCACGTGTCAAAAATGTTGCAAATGTTTCTGACAGTCAAATTATCTCTTTTTCTGGTAATGGGATTTTACCATTGTAGATAAAAGTGAGGTATAATAAAGTTACATACTATATAAGCTAATGGTACAGTTATACATGTACTTTAATCCTAAGAATTGCTAAAAGCACGTGTCCTTTCCGTTTCCAGTATGCGTGGACAGCTACGTTCGGCGCGGTAAGACGGTGTACATTTGCGAGGAACTCATGCGGAACACCTCGGATATCTACTCGGACCGCGCGCGCATCTGTTCCGACCTAAACTCCTCCCCTTGCTGCCACACTTGCTCGCGCATACGAAATGTAAGTTTGACTTCCGCTTATTATTATTATTATTATTATTATTATTATTATTATTATTATTATTATTATAATTATTATTATTATTATCATTATTATTATTATTATTTATTATCGTATACAAATGTACTGTATGTTAGTTGTGTCTGATTCATATGGTCTCCATATCAGTATGAAGTGAAGTTTGGTTGTCTGGTTAACGCAGTGGTAAGAGCACACGCTTCTCACCAAGGCGACCCGGGTTTGATTCCCGGCCTGGACGCATGTGAATTAGGTTTGTGGTCACCAAGCCGGACAAGTGGGTTTCCTCCGGGTACTCCGGTTTCCCCCACAACACAAGACCACGCTCTGGTGTAACATCGTGCCAACGAGAGTGATTCATATAATGTTGTAATAACTTGTTTTACATTCAGTGTAAAATAAATCAGTTTTAACTAAACTAAACTATAAAGTGTTGAATCATAGGTGATAAAAAGGTCCGCCAATTTTCAGTTCATTAGTATATAAAACAATGTTTAAATCACATTGCACTTATAAGCTCCGGTTTGATTTATTTTAAATACATTACAATTGATATTTTTCAGAAATTGACGTACAAATTAAACAACGAAAACGAGGTTATCAAGTCGGGCTTAAATCAGGAACCGAAAGCGGAACCTCTCACAACCGGAAATACTTCACCGGAACCGGAAACAACCACCAAAAATCTCGTGAAACTGCAGCCGTGGGTCATCATCAACCGGGGATTCCAGAATCTCGTGAAAAAAGAAGAACAAAGACGCAAACAGATGGAAAACATGTTTAATATGCTAAAATCCATCTGGTCAAGCCTAAATCTTTCAGGAATCAAAACACCATGATTTCGTTCGTCCAAACGGCGTTATTGATGTTTTAAACATGGTTTTATATGCGGAATGGTTACAAAAGGATTGAACAATGAGCCTTACGAGCCAATCATTCGGAGTTCCTCGGCCATTTTCCATCAAAAACAACCTCTGTTGTATGCCGGTACATCAGTAGAAGTAGTTCGTAAAATTTTGAATTATATTATTAATTAATCTCTAATTTAAATTGATTGACAGTGAAGTGTTTAAGAGTTGTATGTATTGATTTAAGTTTAATTTGATTGCCAGTGAAGTGTATTTTTGCAAACATAATTTAGATTCCCAAGAGGTAAATCATTATGCTAAATTGAAATTACTACGCGATCTACTTGCAGCGTAGTTAAAGTGTACATATTTCTGACATTGTAAACCGTCCATATACATGTACAACCGAGGTTGTTTTCGATAGAAAATGGCCGAGGAGCTCCGAATGACGAGTCAATGTGCACTTTATGTCGTCGGAGTACATGTAACAGTGTGCGTATTTCCTGTGTGCCTGTCGTCCATTCATTACTGCTGATATAATAAAAAATGCTTGTTTTGCGGCAATAAAAATGGATTGTGTCTTTCATGTAACAATATGTCGGAGATGATGTCAGAATTGAACGATTTTTGTCATAGACATTGTCACTTTTATGCTTTTTGTGTGTCCGTTTTTGGACTTTATGTTTTGTAATAAATATACATGTCAGTTTTGTATGAATATATATGTTAGTTTTGTAATAAATATATCTGTTAGTTGTTCCAAAAAGTTATTCAGTTGTTTTACAAGTTAAGTATATTTAATGGTTATAATAACTTACTCGTTATTATCATAATACAGTACGAGAAATCAAAATGTCACGTATTCTACGACTGTCACGTAAGTTACAAATGCCATACATTTTGTATCGTAAGCTTCGAATTTCACATGTGTTAAGAATATCACGTAAGTTACAATATACGAATATCACGTGTGCTACGAATATCACGTAGATTACGAATTTCACGCGTGTTACGAATGCCGCGTGATTTAAAAATATCACGTAAGTTACACTCTACGAATATAAGATATATTACGAATAACACGTATGTTACGAATGTCAAGTTAATCACGTTTTAATCATGATAGTTAAAATTGTAGAACATGAAGCCTAATATAATAAAAAAAACACTGTGATTCATGATAATAAACCACGAGCAAATATAAAACATCTATGTTAAGTTCACAAAAGAGATCGTTTCGGGTTGTCAACAGAAAAAAAAGTAATTTGACCGCTATTTTTCATCTTTTGAGATAAATTGTCGGTAGTTTATTGCACTGGAAATACATATTAATGAACCCTGACCGTGTTGCGACGGTTTCTTGGGTGTAAATGATATTTTGGCAAAACTTTTGGCTGAAAATGTACCTTAACAGAATAGCCCTTACTTTACATGATCGGGCGTCTGCAAGATCGGATATAAATCAACTCTTGTTGAATCGGAATTTAATCAAGTACAAAAGTAATGAAGCAAAGAGAAAGTGCACTCTATTTTTGGCAAAGATTGATAAGAAATCTGGTACACACAGCCTTAAACGAGCGTTAAAGCTCTACTCTCACAGATTGACATTAAAAAGATGTCTCAGAATCAGCTGATTTTGGCATTAATGCCTTCAGTTTAGTCAAATAAGACAGTTCATTATAGAACAAATCTCAATTATTTGGAAAACGGCCGAAAATTTTATATTCTGAATCTGTTGGTAACGCTTTTAGCTATAAAATACCAATTTTCGAACGTGAATATGAAAAACTGAAATCAGGTCTTTGTCTAGACTTTTTTACAATATTTGGCTCATTCTAAGACAAAAAATTAAAAAAAAGTTATCAAAACGGTCAATCTGTAAAAGTGCAGCTTTAACAAGCCGTATATCAACATGCTTCCCTAAATATAGTAGGAGTAAATAAACACTATGATATACGTCTTTAAGTCCTCAGAGAGCCAAGACTAGATCACCAGTTCATCAAAAGACGGGGATTAGCCGGAGAAATCTGCCCTAGATCTGTGATTCCGTGACGGTGCGAAAGATAAATGACGAAAGTTTGGACATTTATAGACCACACTTTGTTTTAGTTTACAAAGCATACTACGAGTTAATCATAGACTACATTGTACTGTTTTAGACTACATATTACTGTTTCAATAATTACCGCACATATAGACATGGCAATAATTAAAATAGGAATATGCGAAATATGTGTTGCGTGCTTTATTTTAGGTAAGTGATGTTTTAGATCCATTTTTTGTCAAGTTAATTTTGAGGGTGTTTTTCACAGAAGCAAAATATTCTGCGATATTTGTGTCATGCTATATTTTGGATGTGAGTTACATGTTACTTAGAATAATGCCAGTACTGTCATCTCTTTGGAAACAAGGTAATGTGTGTGATTTTTTCACAAAAAAATGATGACATTATTATTCTGTCTTCAAGCGGCATTGCATCTCAGTTAAAAAAGTTTGCTGTTCCATCCGGATTCAAGTTATTTTCAAGTTATTCGTGAACAGTGTAAAAGCCCGTTCAAACAGCCAACTATATTGGTCAATTAAAGTACATGTCTCATTGGTCTAAGGCCATTGATTTGGTTATCGAACTTAAACAATGTATAATGCCAATACTAGTAACTGCTTAAGCTGGAGAGCGGACAACAAAATGTGCACGCCGACCATCCCGCCCGTGGGTGTGGGTCCAATAACTCGTCCCGACACATTTATACCCGGTATGGGCTCATTGATTGTTAATCAGTGAAAAAAGGTTGATAGTTTCTGTTATTTTCGTTTAATATATACCTTCTGTTTTGCATAAAAAGAGAATGTTTAAAACATTTGATATTTTTATTGTGATCTCAGGCTGTCCAGCACTTTTTGACAAGAACTAAGGGCTAATTTAAGAGGTAAAAACATTTTTTAGGGCTAATTAAAGGCTAAAATTAGGAATTTAAGGGCTAAATATGGGGGTTGTAAACATCATAATGGACTTGCCTCTGCAAATTTAACAAGAAATAAGCTCACATACTATAAGTACAGGAATGACATACACCAGGGTTCCATTGTCGCAGCTGTTATTTTACGTTAAAGACACATTAAACATGAAATAGTGAGTGTATTAGTTTGTATTTTCAAAACTGATAAGGCAATTAGAGAAGAAAAATGAAAAAGTAGGAATTGGCATAAAAATAAGGGCCTTTTTAGGAATTCCATTTGAATACGGAGTTTTATAAGCATATATTCCTACTTTGAAATAAGATACTATATTAGGCCGCTAGGCCGCTAACTTCACGCCGCTAGGCCGCTAGGCCGCTAACTTCACGCCGCTAGGCCGCTAGGCCGCTAACTTCACGCCGCTAGGCCGCTAGGCCGCTAACTTCACGCCGCTAGGCCGCTAGGCCGCTAACTTCACGCCGCTAGGCCGCTAGGCCGCTAACTTCACGCCGCTAGGCCGCTAGGCCGCTAGGCCGCTAACTTCACGTACATGGAATTGGCTTAAAATTAAGGCCTTTTAAGGAATTCCCTTTGAATATGGAGTTTTATAAGTAATATTAGCAAATCTGAAAAAAATAGGAATTTTAAGGCCGCTGGACAGCCTGTGATCTACATCTGGCCCAAAACGTCCAATTCGGTTAATAACATAATAAAAAGGAAAGTGCCAGTGCTTTCAAAAGAAAAGAGCAACATTAAATGTCGTCACAACAAAAAAGATAGAATAAAGCGTCCAGCGGACATCGGTTTACTCCGCCAGTGGGTCATTATCTGGTTAGTGTCTTAGTTTCATTTTGGTCAACAGTCTGGACACCATTTACGTCAATACAGACCTAGGACAGGCAGATAATTCGGATAATCTGGTCATTGGGGCTTCAGACTGATTTTGTAAAATTGCAATGTCATACTTTCTTAAATTGTGTGTTTCAATTAGAAATAAATGCCGATAATTAGTTAAGATTTATAATAACATTTTACAGACAAACACACATACAGATGTACTTCTATAAGCAGTAAAGAACTATTATCAAACTTTTCCTTCACTCAAAGTCTGTTGATATCTACACTGCCTATACTGTCAGTTACGGAATAGTGTTATAAGTATACTTGTCACTGCTCGCATGTGCGCTGTTGTTTAAAGACTGTAGTTCGGTTCCGGTAATGCACCAGTCATTTGTAACCCCTCCCCCCCCCGCCCAGGTCCGGATGTATACCGGGGAAATAGGCCGTGTTTTTAGCTTCCAGGTGGAGGTGGCCCCGCAGTGCCGGGTGAATGCAGTGATTTTGTCTTCGCGCCAAAATAGCGGGGAATGGGCCTAACCTATGGTCCCTGGGGTGCGGGGGCATTTGGCTGGTATTTTACCAGCAGTTTGTCTTACCCTGGCTTGGTAGCAGGACCGAAAATCAAAGTCCCCACTGTTCCCTGGACCTTGGGGGGACGTGGTTACAATTGACTGGTGCATAAGTGTGTTTTAAGTGTCTCTGTCACCTCTTAGAAGAATTAAGAAGTTAATGCCAATAAAACAAAAGTTGTCAATTTTGCATAATTCAAAAATATACGAACTACTTCAACTGATGCTCCGAATGACCCAACCAATGCCTTCTACCACAACGTCACCTACATTCGGAAAGGTCACTTGTACCCTAGCCTTAATATTGACGTCAGTATGTTGTTCCGCCTCAGGTGCGCTATACTGCTGCCACTGCGCTCCGCTGGCGGCCGACTGTGACCGAATCAACGCCCTCGACTGCAACGCCACCTACAAACCAGAAGGCAACGAAACCGTGTGTGGCTCCGACCTGAACGTCTACCCTAACCTGTACGTTAACGTCATTCTGTTTAAGCGCGGTTTAATAGATTAATTTTGCTCTCATTTTAATGCAATGGTTGAGCTATTATTATACACATAGCTATAATTGGTAAGTGATTGAAGAGCGGGCGGGAAAAGACCGTCCTTTTGAAGATAATGTATGCCTGTTTTCTAAGATCACATTTTATACAAATCATTTTTGTTCACAAATTGGAGGACAGCACTCACAACTATTGTGGACATACTGCTTAAAAGACACGTATTCAATCTCGTATTTGATAAATGTAAATATTGTGCTTACATGTTTTTTTACAATGTATTTTTTCACCAAAGTATGTAGTTAGACTTTATCCACAAGTGTTTGCTTTATAGCGTCGGTATTGGGATTAACAAGATATAGGATAATCCTTAAAAAAACATCGAAAAAAGAGTTAACATAAATGATAACGCAAATTGACTTATGATATATTCTAAAAAAATGTCACTATTTATTATGGCTACGCCCGCTCCTTCGTTAGTTTTTCCGTTAATATATTTGCTCAAATGCAGGCACCTTAAGTCCTAAAATGACACACATCATGTTGACATTTAACTGCACTCAGGAATGACGTACGTGGGTGCGTCAGTTTCTACTTTAAATACTTAATGTTCCATAATCAGACAGTATTTTAAGTACAAGGTGTAAGTAACGTAAATAGAACAGTGTTTTATAAGGGCACACTTAATGACATTTTCACGAGAGGGACACTGGGGTTAAATAAAAGTTCAGCAAACGACAATCGGAACACCTCGGCCATTATCCCGAACCTTACCGGAGATGGCCGAGTGGTTACGATTGAGAACACAGGTGCGGTGTCTTACACTGAATGACCTTACGATTGATACTAGGTTATCGGTTTAATGGGCTTGTGATTATGAACAGTCTGAACTCTAGCTGAGTCTAGACTGGGACCAAAATATATTTATTTTAATTAAATAAAAAACAACAACAACATCTGTATTTCATTCCTTTTACAATATGCCAAAAATATATTTCAACAAACTAATCATCAATGCTTTGCTTAAGTACATGTAGGATAATTACAATGAAATTGAGATATTCTATTTTGAACCTTGAGTCTGAACTCAAACTTGAGTCTGTCCGTCTATGAAACATGGGACCAAACGTCAGAGCGATCCGTTCAATGTGATAACAACTCTTTTCAATAATTTATAAAAAACGAACAAAAAATATTCGATGAAGTTTAATGGGTACTTTGACCTAACGGGGTACAATAATGGTTGATGCAAACATTTTGTTTAATGTTCATGCATTATTATCATTAAAGCTGCACTCTCACACATTGAACGTTTTGACAACTTTTTTTCATTTTTTGTCTTGAAACGAGCCAATTTTAGCGAAAATCCTTGGAAACCAGTTATATAAGACTGCTGACAAAACATTAGATCGCAGATTTTCATAATTAAGTTCAAAAATTGATGTTTTATACATTTTTCTTAAACAGTTAGTAACGGTTTAAGCCATAAAACATTATTTTTCGAACGCAAATATGAAACTCTGTGATCTGATCTTTTGTCAGCAATCTTTTATCACTGGTTTGCAGTTATATACGCAAAAATTTGCTCTTTCCAAGACAAAAAAAATAAAAAAAGTTGTAAAATCGGTATATCTGTGAGAGTGCAGCTTTAACTTATTTGTCTTAAATGATCAAAACAAAAAAGAAAACATAATATCTGTGTAAAAATAAAAAAAAATATTAATAGCTACGTGGCCACAAATTTCCCCCAAAATACCGATAATATTATTTTGATCTGTACACAAATCATATGCTTTTTGGTTTTGATCGTTTAAAGTCGAATGAGTTTAACAATAAAATGCATTAAAAAATAAATAAAAATGGATCAATCTATATTGTGCCTCATAAATTTATCTAATATCTCTTTTCTCAATTACAGATGTTTTTTCGCCAAAGCCAAATGCAAGGACACCGCGTTAAATATTCTCTACACAGGCGGCTGCATCTACACGACGCCGATACCCGGAAACACCACGACGACTACAGGGACGGTGGCGCCGGTATTTCCTGTCGGTGGAAACGTGAGCGACCCTGACTTCATCATACATGAGCAGTTCTGTACATACAAGGACCAGATTAACTGCCCGGACACCCTGGACCCTATTTGTGGATCAGACCACAAGTTTTACCAAAATGAGTACGTATGTTTAGCCACAGAGCTCAGTTCGATTTCACCAGTTTTTGTTTTGTTCTTACACTAAAGTAGCTACATGACAAAGATACGGAAGACTGATGGTGACATTACAAGTTCAATATTTCATGATTACCTTTTCACAAATAATTATTCATAATTTAAACTTCACGCGTTCATGATTTCAACTTCGACGAATTCACTATCTCAACTTCACGATTTCACTATCTCAACTTCCGACGAATTCACTATCTCAACTTCACAATTTCACACTATCTCAACTTCACAATTTCACGAAATCGCGATTTGTGATAAAATTGTATAAAGTTGAAATCGCGAAATGATGAAAATGCAATCGTCAAAGTATGAAAGGGTAATCATGATATATTGATTGTTTTTAATTGAACTCAGTGGTCTTTCGAACAACGATAATTACTTTTTAGAGAGGTTTAGTGAATAGTAATAGTTTCTGCACCCACTGTCCCTTATATTTAACAAAACACACAAAAAAAACGTGAGTTGTGTCATCATAATCCCGTTGTTTCCTGCTGTTGTGCAGCATATTGTTAAATAATAAACATGTCTTTAAGTGAATACGCTGTAGCCTGTAATTTATCCGCACGTTGCTTCTGCATGGTGAAGTTTCGTCTACTATCCACGGTCAAAACGATACAAACATATCATAAAAGGACTTATGATTGTTACAACGCTGTACTTAAACCAGTGAAAGTTTATCTGTTCCGTTTCAAATTCGCATGTAATCGTTGATGTTCGTACTATATAAGACAATCGAATTGAAATAAACGTGCCTTTGTAATGCTAAATTTAGTTATTGTGCGCATACATGTATTGTGTAATTTTTATTTGCCATTATTAACTTAATCATTTCCTACATAGATTCTTATCAAAACAGTGGTTGTCTGTTTTAGCATTGAGATTATCCTCTTCGTCTCTTTCAGCATTATACCATTAACGTTCTCTATGATGTCTTATATTTGTTTAATCCTCCGTTTCTTCCTCTCCTTCCAGCTGCTCATCCCATCTCATATTTTCCCCTTTCAACTTCCTTCTCCTCCTGCCTCCTCCTCCCCTTTCTCATCATTTTCTTTTTACCCCTTTTTCGTTCACTCGTTCTCACTCCTCTTTCTCACTCCTCTTGCTCCACCACTTCTACCTCCTTCTCCTCCTCCTACTCCTCCTCCCCATCCTCATCGTCCTCCTCCTCCTCCCAGCCTCCTCCTTCTCCTCCTCTCCCCTCCTCCTCCTCCTCCTCCTCCTCCTCCCCATTCTCATCGTCCTCCTCCTCCTCCCAGCCTCCTCCTTCTCCTCCTCTCCCCTCCTCCTCCTACCCATCCTCCCCGTCGACACCATTTATCATTATCATAACCATTAACATCAGCATCAGCAACAACAACAGTAGCAGCAACATAATGGTTTTAAATTGTATTTTCTTGCACCATATACATTGTAATTATCTGGCATTTGAATTTTAATTGTAGCTGCGAGTTTGCAAAGGCCATGTGTAACAACACGTCTCTCCTAGTGGAGAACGACCTTGACTTATGTAAAAACAACACAAACCGCAGATCCATGCATCTAGAGGCGGCGACTTCAAATGTACGGCGGTCAGCGCAGGCAGCAGTCCCTGTAGGGTCGCAGGGATATCGGGGCTTGGGAATATCTGCGAACGCGGTCAGGGTCCATCAAGATTCTTTTGGGGAAGAAAGGCGACGACGTGACACTCACACCGGAAGTATTTTCCGTGAACAATGGTGTTCAAACATCGACCAGGTCACCTGCTCAGATGAGCTGCGCCTCGTTTGTGGAACAAACCGGAAATTCTACAGAAACCAGTAAGTTGAAATGTGACGTTTTAAAATCATTTAAAAATGTAAAGTAATCTGGTGGTGTAAGGTTTGCGCTTCACAACCAGAAGGTCGTGTGTGATCGAGCCCCATATGGACGGGTGGGAGGGGGAGGGGCATTTGTCTTGGCGCCAGTATTGTTATTAGCTACCAGCTATCGTCACAATTGGGGATATAAAATGAAGGAGAAAAAATGGTTTTACAGCTACATAATTTTAAACGTATTCATGTGAAAATTTTAAATTTGTGTTAAGATCACGTATCTTTAAGTCTTCTAAGTCTATATATCACCTTTTACATGCATGTCGCTATCAAATTGGTATTTTTTGTAATTTAATACCCAACAAACGAGAAAAACAAAATGGCGACCAAACGAAACCCTCACTGTAAATGATGTACTACTTACTAGTCAAATGTTCTCAATGAGACACAATCGTTTCATTGTCAATAGCTGCAGTGTGTGTATACCACGTGCTTAATTGCGTCATAAATGCTACGTCGAAAGGCAATATTTTGCTTCGAATGAAGACTTTAAACAAAGATAACTTTCTTATTTATTCACCATGAAACGTAGCACAGTCTATGCCGCTTACGCAGCCCCGCCTTCGGTCTTTTACCAGAGTTTGATTGAGAGTGTAGTTTCTTAAAACACGTCTGACGGAGCACTGTTAAAACATTGTTTTGGAAACATGTTTGTCGAAGTGTTTGATGCAACTAATCACCTTATCAAACTCCGGTAATAAAACGAAGGCTTGGCTCTTTAAGCGGCATAGAATGCCTTTTGTTTCATTTAAAATGGTGTAGTAAAAGAAAAGTTATCTTTGATTTAAGTCGTCATCTTAAGCAAAATGTTGCCATCTGGCGTAGCGTATATGACGTAATTTATCAGCTGGTATACACACACACAGCTAGGGTGTATGGGATATACACTCTCAGTTGTTTCATACCACGCTCAAGCTTCGATATCGCATGGTATGAATATCCCGTGCACCCCCAGCTACTAACAGTGTAACTAATAATACTCATTTACAATTCAAGGTGCGAGTTTGCCAAGGCGGAGTGTCAAGACCGCACCTTAAGGATCCAGACCGATTTGAGCGTCTGCACGACCAGGAGGAGCAGCAACGCATTTGAGCTTGCTTAAGTTGCTGATCAGCCCCGCCTATCTTAACTTATGGCAATGCACTTATCAATATTTTGCACAAAAGATTCTTCAGAGACCGCGAAAGACTCCCAGCAGTAGGGGTTTGGATGGACCAGGCCTGACCTGTTCGTAATCACTGCCCAACAAGAGAAGCAGTTTTGACTGAATCCAAGGGTATAACCGCCACTTACCCCTAACACTGGGGTAGCTCCACGCAGTGTTACTTCCCTTACAGTGCAGTAATCAATGCCACCATGCACGCCACCAGATCATTTATCATATATCGGTAAATATTGTAAAAAAAAAAAATTGTATTTCACCCTCTATGTACCTTGAATAATTGAAATTTGATACAACAAATAAAACATAGAGAAGCAAACACATTAAAAAAAAAATAATGTATTACTAAATATAGAAGAAATCCAGCTATACTCGTTCATGGTGGCAGCGATCTATTGTGCTTTTTGTGTGTAGGGGAGATCAATGCGTTGGATATTGGTGCAAAACATTGATAGGAGCATTGTAACCCGTCCACTGAAATGAATTTAAATTTGATAGTCAATCGGAACACCTCGGCCAGTATCCTACAGAATTGACGAAAGTTGCCAGAGATGGCCGAGTTGTTGCGATTGTTTGATAGCCAGTAACGCGGCATGTTGAATTCTCATTCAGAAACATGTTTTTACCAAATGAGATTATGAATGTACATCGTAATGTGTTCAGAGTGTTGATTTTTTTTAGATTGTTAAAGCCTCAGTACCACTTAGGATTAAAAATATTTGAGAACAAAATAAAAGTGAGTTTTTAACTTTGATAAGTGTCTCATATAATGTCTGATAAATTCCCGAGGTTCACATGATGTTTTATTAAAAAGAAATGTATGGGAAATACCAACGAAATTCCAAACTGGTCGACTGACTTACTATATGCAAATGAGGCAGATAAGTAGGTGGAGCTATCATCAATGTTGTTTAGTGAAAAATCGCAGATTCATATAGGTACTCATTCATGTTTTTGTAAAATGCACTTTAAGTGTATGCCGAAAAAATGAGTGGCAAATCATGAGGAGCGTTAAAACTTATATGCTAAAACCCTTCCAGCATCACATTATGGGACTTTAAGAAGTATTCGAGAATATTTAATATACAGTTTGATTTTTGTTTCCTTTATGTCATGCCTATTCAAGTAAAGAAATAACTGGAAATATAATTATGTTTGTATATGTGACAGTGTGTATAGCGGAATATATGTTTATATCGATATATATGTGTTTATCAAAATTGTTTTCAAAAACAATAAAGAAGGAGAAAAACGTTTTTATTTGTGAACGTACATTAGTGGATAACAAGAAAAGTTTGTGGCAAAGCTCGGCATAACAGTGCCGTTTTTGTTAATAGTATGTATTAATGTTTTCAGAAAAATATGTGTGATCGTCTGCATTCCAAATATATAAGGTATATAAAATATATAAATAACCTCGTTTATTTTTATAATGTTGGGTAAGGAAACAAAGTTTACAATGAAAGCCCATTGGTTGCATTATGGAACGACCCCATCCCCATCGACGATTTGGCAGGCTTAATGGAGACATTTACTTTTTGTTATTTATCACAATATCTTCTTGCACCACCTATGCCCACGTATCATATAAACCAATATTTGACTCTCCATATGAATGAAGATATTCTGACACTTACGTAATTTATCGAGGAAATACCCTCATGCATGTGCTTGGGACAGATCAAAGAAACAACAATATGATTAATTTGAAATCACGTTTTTCTACGACTGTCGTCCCCAATCGTAACAACTCGGCCATCTCCGGCAAGTTTCGCCATATCTTGATACTAGCCGAGGAGTTCCGATTGTGTCGTCCCGTCAAAACATTCATCATTACGCTTTAACGAAAACTATGTACGATTAATTAAACAAATTTTATACGAACTTTATAAATTACCCGTTCTCCTGTATGCAACCAGAAAAGGGTGTTTCCTAAAGGACGCCCGCTTTAACGGTCGCCAATAAAATGTAAACCTAGCTCAGGAATATGACACAAGTTAATTGAATCAAAAGATGTTAAAAAAATAAATTCACACAGACGTGGACATTGACGTAGCTACACCAAGGCATTGTAGGCCATGACCTTCAAATGGTTTCGGGCAGTGGCGTAGCCAACACTACTATGAAAGCACGGTAAAGCTTCGCCTACCTGTTACCAGTTTGATATAGGAGTTAGTATATCGACCAAGCAAAATTGTTCCAAAATGGCCATTCAAACTGAAATGGCACTATGTTCAGGTGTGATGTACGTGAACTTTCGATTACAGACATACTATTACGCGATCAAAATTTCTCCAAGGAAGGTATGTTTCAGGATACCCTAGAGGCTAGCCTGACAGGCCTACAATAACATTGGTCTAGTTACACCACTGCCTTATGAGGAGAGTGTAACCAGGCGAGTACCCCGTCATTTATTTCCAAACGGTAAGCGTGTTATGTCGAATCAAACCTAAAATCAAATACTTTTGGACTACTTTATTATATTTGTTTCCCCGGAGAGGTCACCGAAACCCGATTAAATCATTACACTTTTTTTCTGGGTTCGCTTGATGCACTCCATGATCTAACATTTAATCCTGATCCCCTGTGTTGATGATGATGCCGCTTCTGTTGTTGCTGCTGCTGTGGCTGATGATGATGATGATGAGATGCTGGTGCTGCTGCTAGTGGTGGTGGTGGTGCTGCTGCTGTTGCTGCTGCTGCTGATGATGATGCTGGTGATGGAGGAGGAGGAGGAGGAGATGGAGGAGGAGCAGAAGGGGTGGATCCGAGATTTGTCGTTACCAAGTGGTGGTCACAACTTATGACATGCGCCCCTCTCTTAGAACCGGACTATATTTGGATTGAATGTGGATTCAGAGGTTTCGGGGTCCCTCGCATAAGATTTTCTTTCATCTGAAATGACACTAAATAGTAAAATTTGACAATTTTAGCCCCGCACCCCTAAAGCGCTTCCGTTAATTACGCGCAAGGTACTTGTTTGATTCGACATAACACGCTTGCCGTCTGGAAATAAATGACGGGGTACTCGCCTGGTCACCCTCTCCTCATAAGGCAGTGGTGTAACTACTCACTAGACCAATGTTATTGATATAGGCCTGTCTAATATCATAGTTATTGTATTTTACAGATTCGCTTTTCATTTAAAAACAAAAAACCCTCTTATTGTTTTTCGTTTCAGTATTTTGTTTTTGAATTATTTTTTGAAACTCCCCATTCGGAACTTCTCGGCCATTTTCCTTTGAAAAAACATCGGGTGTGTATGGATGGTTTACAATGTCAGAAATATTTACATTAAACTACGCTGCAAGTAGATCGCGTCATAATTTCAATTTAACTGTTAATCTTATGACTTTACTTTTGGGAATCTTAATTATTTATGTAATAATACACGCCACTGACAATTTTAACTTATACAAAATACACGTTAAAACGCTGCAATTAACTTATACATGTACTATTATTTATAATTTAGCGAACTGCTTCTTCCGATATACCAACATACATCCGAGGTTGTTTTTGATGGAAAATATCCGAGCTGTTCCGAATGAGAACTCTCGTCACTGATATGTTCCTTATATATATGTTAACAACAGTAACTGCTTATCAGGGGAGGTCACTCCTTATGAGAATGCTACATTGCGGAAGCCTTTTTATGAAACGAGAGTTACCACTATTTACAAACAGAAAGTAGATAGAAAATAAAACGAAACTTTAAAAGGTCAGATTTTCCGTATCTAGAATGGCATCAATCTAATTGACGTGGTATTCAATAAAAATGCTTTTCATAATAATTTATTTTGTCACCTGATGAAATTAAAATTTGACATGAGTAGGGAAAAAGGCTAACTGGGTTATTTTTTTTCTTTGTTTTTTTACGACTGTGACCAGCTAACTTTTATGCACCAGTCAATTGTAACCAAGCCCCCCCCCCGGTCCGGGGGTATACCGGGGATAGCCGGGGAAAAGGGCCGTGTTTTAACTTTCCAGGTGGCCCCGCAGCGCCGGGTGACCGCGGTGGTTTTGTCATAGTGCCAAATTAAGCCGAGATTGGGCCTTATATAGAGTCTCTGGGGTGCGGGGGCATTTGGCCAGGGTTTAACCATCAGTTCGTTCCCTCAGGCAGGGATTTTACCCGGGGTTGGCTGGACCGAAAGTCAAAGTCCCGGCTATTCCCCGGACCTGGGGGGCCGTGGTTACAATTGACTGGTGCATTATCTCTACTTAATTTTTGAAGGACAAAATCATCTTTTTAGTATACAGTATTTAGGGGCCCTGTATGGAGTACTTGTGATTCAATGGAGTGGTAAGCAGTTCTCAGAAACGAATAATTTGTGATTATTACTTAAGCAGACTATCAAAATTGTTTAAACAGTAAATTGTATTTGTTGTGCAGGTTTCGGGTAAAAAAGGAAGGAGTATCTGGCAGGGAGGGGGCTTACTTCAAAGAAGTTTGAAGTTTTAGTTTTAAGACTTAATTATTTCAGATGAAAGTAGAAAAATTAATGACTAATACAAACTATATCTTATGCTGATATTGAATAAGAAACCAAAGATATAATGCGACGGATGCTCAATATTGGCTTTAGATTGAATGCCCCTTTAAATCTTAAATTGTTAAACTTTCCTATTTCTTTAGGGGTATGACCGACTGAAATGCATCACCAGTAATGGCAGAAAGTTTTCAAGATATATGCTGGGAAATAGCTCGAGGATTCAGGGATGCTGTGTTAGGAGCAGGCAAGATCTTTAAGATTGATGAAGCTAAAAGTGACAAGAAGGATGACCCCCCAGAGCATCACACAGTCTTGGCCCAGAGGCGCGCTCAGAGGCAGAAACACACGCAGAGGGAGGAAAAAGCTCAAGCGTAAGCATATAGAATAGTGTTGTTTAAATGATCGATTTTAATAATAAATCGATCAAAGATCATGACATTATTAGCAACGAAAGTGATTTGATCATAAGGAAATAATTGAAAAGTTGTTGAACAATTTCCATATCATTTTTTTTTTCCTTTCTCTTTTTTCAAAATAGATAGTTGCATTTAACATTTTTCAATTTGTAATTTATCTTATTAATCATTGCTAGATGAACGAGAATATTTTTTGGAACAGACAAGTAAGAAAGTTAATGAGAAATAGATAGTTGTATTTAAAATAATGAAACCAATGTGAAAGTGTTTGTTTTAAATTGTACATAAATTATATGCATGAGATAAAAAAAAAATTAAAGATATTTTGGTGCTTTTTTAAATAGGGAAATTTTTGCCACATTATAGGTATTAATTGAAAACCCCATATAAATACATACATGCCATATCCCCCGGTGGGGAGAAAAATCTCCCGGAATTCCGGCCTATACCCTGGTCCCCGCCGGGGTATCCATATCCCCTGGAATTTTATTTTTTATTTTATTTTTTTAAACTAACTCAAGGTTGGCAGTGGAAAGCATCCATGATATTATGAGAGTGAAATTCCATGAAGGACCATGATGACTAAGTCCAAAAATTATCGTAATTGGAGTGTGTTTCTGTATTTATTCTTATATCATAAATGTAGATATTGCGCTAAATTTCGCTGGGTAAAAATCCCCTAGTGTAATATCAAAATCCCCTGGAATTCAGACCAAAATCCCCTGGGAAGCCTCTCAGAAATATGGCATGTATATAAAGGCATATACTTTATTATCTGTTAACAAAACTTTTTTTGTTTAGATAATGAAAGTCAAACATAATAAATTAATCATTATGATGCATTAATATTAATATGTTTCTTTTATGCATCTATTAAGTGTAAACCTTTAAAAAACTGAATATTTTCCTGCAGGGAACCAAGAGTGATGCACAGGATGATCCAGTGCTGTGCCTGGAATGGTGGAATCTTCTGGGTAAAACCTTGAAAGAGTTTCAAGAAAGCTTAATCCTGTGATAAGGGACCTAAGGAGTTTCAAGAAATTTGGGACTTGATTCCCTTATAACAGGAATTTTTCATTTGAGGCCTAAAAAAAAAAATGTCTGTTTTTGGTAACCCTACTAAAAATGCGCCGACCCTAACTATTTTTTTTCCGTTTCTGAGCAAAAAATATTTGTTAGCGAATAGAGAGTTACGAAGGGCGGATAAATGCAGATTTTAATCAGAATTATTGTTTGTATGATAAAACAAAGTCAGGCAATGACAGTAATGTAGGAAAGACTGTCATATGCAAGAAAACACTCTGAACTTACAAGATTTTGAAAAAAAAAAAAAAAAAAAAATCCCTACCTAGAAATTTTGGGAAGGTTACCCTAAACAAACAATTATTTTTTTTGGCCTGATATAAATTATTTTGTGTAAAATTTACATTTTAAAGAGCTTTGGACTTAAAGTATATTGCTTATGGCAGCAGTCCCTTCTTTTTAATATGGGAGTATCTTTATAATATGGGAGTATAAAAGTAGCACTTGATTAGAAAATTGCTCACTTGATTTTGGCAAAGATAAAGCAACGATCAATCGAATCTTCAAAAACTTAAAATGCTTATTCATTAGTATGTATGTCTTTTTCTATTTCCACCCCACTATACAAATGCATTTCTTTCTGTTTCCAGATGAGTATAATCATTTTCAACTACCTCCTTTTGCCTGGCATTCAGACCATGACCTCTTTCCTATACGGTTAGTATTGCTTGTGTTGGATAAAAAATTTATACGACAGTTTGGGTGCACGGAATTGGAACATGCAGGCCATTTTGTTTTCACTTTTTATTCCAGTAACAAATAACAGAGTATTATATTTAGTTTAACTTAAATATAGAAGTCTAATTATTAGCTCGTTCAATTAAATTGAATCACTTAGAATGTTCACACAGTTTAAGATGCACACAAAGTATTAAGCACAAAGTTTTACACATAGAGAAATAGAGTATAATGTCTTTCACAAAGTTACACAAAGTTGTTGCCTTATTGATTACTAAATCATCACTATTTAAATGAAAACATGTATGTGTTTATATACTCCTTAAATGTGATATGAGTTTGATAAAATATGACAGGTGATGAATGTGATTATCAAAAAATGAAAATATTTTTCAAATGTCAATTACTGAAAGATCATTTAATGATTATTTAGACCCAAACTTAGAGATGTAAGAAGTGATAATTATTACTTATGTGTCCTATAAGAAATATCTCAGTATTTGAGGAAATGTCATTAATATCTAATTATGATCTCCTGCATAATTACAATTATGTTTTTATGTGTTAAAAATCGAACATTTAGTAGACTGAAAATGAGCGGCATAATAATAGCATCAAAAATGAACAACCAGAATAGATTGTTAAATCTGAAGTACCGTAATCAAAAGTGTATTCCCATATGAACATTTATATTTATTAAAACAAATGGACAACCATAAGCGATTGTCAAATCTGAAATAATAAAAAAAGCTATTGTTGGTATGAAAATAACATTTATATATTAAACAGGCTTAACATTGATGATTATATTTGATTAAATTTGATCATCGCTCCAGCATTAAGTAATTTTATATGTAAAATACTTGTCAAAGTAAAATATATGGACATAATTTTTCCAAACCTTAGAACTTATACAAAAAAATGTTACATAATTATGGTCCTAGGATGGAAACACATGTAGTCGCAGAGTGTAGACCCTTGGTTGTCATATGATAAAATCATAAGTATCTTTCATGTGTTTCTAGTGCGGATCGGAAAATGTGGCCCAATAGCACGTGTGGAAGCCTGCTGGAGGGAAACACGTGATTGATACTTTTTCCTGTATACCATTAACTTTCAAATGCTATAAATTTGATGTTGAAAGCACAGTTTTGAACATTACACTTAAACATGTGTGCAGTTTGGTTTACTGTCATAATGCACTTAAAATTGCAGTTTATGTGAAATAGTTCCATTGTATTTTTACATTACTTTGAGTGTAAAAATCAATTGTTGTTAGCTTGATTTTGCTAAACATAATTTAAACTGCGTAAAATTATACATTAAAGTCTTATCAAATGGTGCATTGATGCATGTGACCCATGTTCAGGCACTGGTTTCAGGATCGAAAACACATGTCCAATATGAGAGAACCTTCCAGTGTTTGCAGTTGTATTTTATCTCATCCGATTATCATATTCATGTGTTTTAAATGTACTATAGAGGATAAGACTGGCCAGTCATGGTCATTGATTGGCCCCATATTGACTTGTACAGTCTACACCCTATAGATTCTTTCACTGTTAACAATGGTTTTGTATAACTTAAGCTTATCATAATGTAATGTTCCGCTGTAGGCAGGAATGTGTTGTATGTTCATGTACTTGGTAATATGCAAATTGGCATAACCCCTTCTGGGTGGAGCATGCTTTTCTCTGAAGAGATCTGTTGCATCCTCGCACATTACAATATTTCTACTTCAGGGGGTGAGAAGGGCCTGATGTGGTCATGGATGGGCCCTATGTTGACTTGGACATTCAGCGCCCTCTGGATTCTGCCCCTGTTTGTGCTCAGCAAGATTGTCAACTGCTTCTGGTTTGCTGTAAGTTAAGAGGATATTCACCATACTTTTTCATAACCTTCCCTGTTTTCGAAGGAAGAATGTAATCATGGCCTTGGTTTAGTTCCTTCAAAAAACAAGATGCAGGCCCAAGGCCCCAACTTCTCAAAACTTCTTAAGCTTAACAGGCTAAAGTAGCTTATCTCAATTAGCCAAAATACATACTTAAATTGAATTTTGATTATGGATTATTGTGATAATCATAAAGATAATTTCTATCAAAAGTATAAAAACTCTTAAAGTAGTAAATATTACGTAAATTATCGAAAAACAGAAACAGTGAGCTTAGCCTAATCCTGTTATAGGGACTTATGAAGTTTAGAGGAATTGGAGCAAGGTTCTCCAAACTTCTTAAGAATAACAAGCTTAAGGAGCTTATTTCATTAAGCCAAATTTATAACTTAATCTTGATTTTTGTAAAATGTAAATACAATGGAGTTTATTGCGGTTATCGTTAAAATAATTTCTTTATTAAAATAAAAAAAGCTCTAAAGAAAGTAATTATGATTAGGGGTTCTTAAGTTCAGGATTAATCTTAAAATGCAGGCCCCAATTTCTCGAAACTTCTTAAGTCTCTTATAACAGGATTAAGCTAATCTCACTATTTTTGTTGTTCTATATAATGCGTATTATTTACTTCTTTATAAAGAGTTTTTAGAAATTATGTAGGAATATTCTAAATGATAATGACAATATTAAAGACATTCCTCATTTATCAAAATCCATTTTCAGTATGTATTTTGGCTAATTGAAATAAGCGACTTAACCCTGTTAAGCTAAAGAAGTTTTGAGAAATTGGGGCCAGATTAATAGCTTTAAACTTTAGACAATTGTAAAATCAACTGTGTTTGTCTTTACACCAACATTTTAACTTGATACCCTCTCTAGTATGCAGACAATATTTTCAATCATATTCTGGGGAGAATGACTGCATTCCATCTACAGTAAAATTCAAATTTATGAAAGTTAACATCAGCAGCAAAGTTTTGAAAGCATCATTACTTCAGGAATGAAATGTATTCCTCAATTACAGGACATTGCAGATGCAGCATATAGGAAATCCCGAGGCCGACCCCAGCTGCCTAATGTCAGTATCTTCATAGCAGACATGCTCTTTAGTCTACTTATACAGACATTCTTTCTGCTACAGGTGATCTCTTCACATATATATTATTATTACTAGTATTTTGTTAATTACAACATTCAACTCATCACACCTTCACACAATGATATGAAAGAATATACTCACTAGTTTAAACTTATATACATTTTCTTAACGATTGTGAAACAACATTTTATTAATTACGCTTGTTGGCACAATGCTACACGGGAGGAGTACTCGGAGGAAACCTACTTATCTAGTTTGGTGACCACAAACCAAACTCACATGGGTCAAGGCCTGGAATCAAACCCATGTCCCCTAGGTGAGAAGCGAGTGCACTAACAACCCTAACCAGGCAACCAATATATTATATTGGTTGCATATATAATTGAAGTCTTATGCTGTCTGTGAGGAAAACCCAAAAAGAATCTTTCGGCTTTGGAAAAGTCATTTTACATGTAATTTCCGTTTTAATAGGACCAACAATAGAAACATCATTAACTTTTCTTATATTGTTGTTCCTGTGATTTATTTTGCATGTTGGTAATAAGTAAGCAGTACACTTTCAAATTGCACCACCATTATACATACATATACCAGGTATAGGTCATAGAGCATCAAAATTTAATATTCTTACCAATGGCTTTATGAAATGACGAGCTTTTCGAATACATATAATGTTAAAAATGTAAAAAAATGAAGTACATTCAGTTTAAATTCTGCATTTGTGTCTCTTCAAATGTTGAAAATAAGAAGATGGGAGAGAAAACAACAATGTCATTAAATGTGCTGTAACAATTTCCCACACATTTCCATAGTAGTGAAAAAACGACATCAACCTTATAAAGGTTTGTGAAGCAATCTTTTTTGTGGTTGCTCAGCTGCCTCAGTCAGTAAGGTTGACATTGTTTCACTACTCGGCACGTCTGTCACAGGGGTTGCGGGCTCAAGTCCCAGTTTAGTCATTTTCTTCATACCATATAAATGTTGTTGTTCCATAAACCATTTTGTATGATTATTTATATTTTCAGGGTACAGCGGCCAGTTTCCTTCCTTTACCCACTGTGGCTCAGATTATCAGCGTGTTACATATGAGTTTGCTCTACTCACTGTATTCTTTTGAGTACAAATGGATTAATATGGGTAAGATATATTCAATTCATATTGAAAAATGGGCTGTGATAAAAACTTGTATCTACACTGCCTATGAGTAAAAAGAAATCATTGATTCCTTACTATGAATGCTTCCAGTGCAACTTTATTATACTCTCAGATATTAATACCTTAGATAAGAGCTATTTAGCAGTTGCATTTGTGGAACACATCACTCGTGCCTTTTTCATCACTTCCAAAAAGACCTATTGCTAGGTGAATGTTATTCATATAAAATTTGATACTGTACCACATGGTGCTGGAGACAATATGAACATATAAGGCAAGGTCAACAATTTCTTTAATGGCTTTAATTATTGAATAATGCCCCTTTTTTGACTCATAAAAACAGCAGATGAGCATTGCCATTGGCTCTGCTCTTGTCAAATATATGCACATTTTACAATCAAGGCTCATACTGCTTTCAGGCTGGGAGTTACACAGGCGTTTGTCATACATAGAGCATAGCTGGCCATATTTCTTTGGGTTTGGTTTGCCGATGTCCATTCTCACTGCCCTGCCCTCGTCACTGGTGGTCAGGTGAGTGTACTTCAATGTTTGGTTTGCCGATGTCCATACTCACTGCCTTGCCCTCATCACTGGTTGTCAGGTGAGTGCACTTCAATGTTTGGTTTGCGGATGTCCATTCTCACTGCCCTGCCCTCATCACTGGTTGTCAGGTGGGTGTACTTCAATGTTTGGGTTGCCGATGTCCATACTCTCTGCCCTGCCCTCGTCACTGGTGGTCAGGTGAGTGCACTTCAATGTTTGGTTTGCCGATGTCCATTCTCACTGCCTTGCCCTCGTCACTGGTGGTCAGGTGAGTGCACTTCAATGTTTGGTTTGCCGATGTCCATTCTCACTGCCCTGCCCTCGTCACTGGTTGTCAGGTGAGTGGACTTCAATGTTTGGGTTGCCGATGTCCATTCTCACTGCCCTGCCCTCGTCACTGGTTGTCAGGTGAGTGCACTTCAATGTTTGGTTTGCCGATGTCCATTCTCACTGCCCTGCCCTCGTCACTGGTTGTCAGGTGAGAGCACTTCAATGTTTGGGTTGCCGATGTCCATACTCACTGCCCTGCCCTCGTCACTGGTTGTCAGGTGAGAGCACTTCAATGTTTGGTTTGCCGATGTCCATTCTCACTGCCCTGCCCTCGTCACTGGTGGTCAGGTGAGTGCACTTCAATGTTTGGTTTGCCGATGTCCATTCTCACTGCCCTGCCCTCGTCACTGGTGGTCAGGTGAGTGCACTTCAATGTTTGGTTTGCCGATGTCCATACTCACTGCCCTGCCCTCGTCACTGGTGGTCAGGTGAGTGCACTTCAATGTTTGGTTTGCCGATGTCCATTCTCACTGCCTTGCCCTCATCACTGGTGGTCAGGTGAGTGCACTTCAATGTTTGGTTTGCCGATGTCCATTCTCACTGCCCTGCCCTCATCACTGGTGGTCAGGTGAGAGCACTTCAATGTTTGGGTTGCCGATGTCCATTCTCACTGCCCTGCCCTCGTCACTGGTTGTCAGGTGAGAGCACTTCAATGTTTGGGTTGCCGATGTCCATTCTCACTGCCTTGCCCTCGTCACTGGTGGTCAGGTGAGTGCACTTCAATGTTTGGTTTGCCGATGTCCATACTCACTGCCTTGCCCTCGTCACTGGTGGTCAGGTGAGTGCACTTCAATGTTTGGTTTGCCGATGTCCATACTCACTGCCCTGCCCTCGTCACTGGTGGTCAGGTGAGAGCACTTCAATGTTTGGTTTGCCGATGTCCATACTCACTGCCCTGCCCTCGTCACTGGTGGTCAGGTGAGTGCACTTCAATGTTTGGTTTGCCGATGTCCATTCTCACTGCCCTGCCCTCGTCACTGGTGGTCAGGTGAGTGCACTTCAATGTTTGGTTTGCCGATGTCCATACTCACTACCCTGCCCTCGTCACTGGTGGTCAGGTGAGTGCACTTCAATGTTTGGTTTGCCGATGTCCATTCTCACTGCCCTGCCCTCGTCACTGGTGGTCAGGTGAGAGCACTTCAATGTTTGGTTTGCCGATGTCCATACTCACTGCCTTGCCCTCGTCACTGGTGGTCAGGTGAGTGCACTTCAATGTTTGGGTTGCCGATGTCCATTCTCACTGCCCTGCCCTCGTCACTGGTTGTCAGGTGAGAGCACTTCAATGTTTGGGTTGCCGATGTCCATTCTCACTGCCCTGCCCTCGTCACTGGTGGTCAGGTGAGAGCACTTCAATGTTTGGTTTGCCGATGTCCATTCTCACTGCCTTGCCCTCGTCACTGGTGGTCAGGTGAGTGCACTTCAATGTTTGGTTTGCCGATGTCCATTCTCACTGCCCTGCCCTCGTCACTGGTTGTCAGGTGAGAGCACTTCAATGTTTGGGTTGCCGATGTCCATTCTCACTGCCCTGCCCTCGTCACTGGTGGTCAGGTGGGTGCATTTCAATGTTTGGTTTGCCGATGTCCATTCTCACTGCCTTGCCCTCGTCACTGGTGGTCAGGTGAGTGCACTTCAATGTTTGGGTTGCCGATGTCCATTCTCACTATTCTCACTGCCTTGCCCTCGTCACTGGTGGTCAGGTGAGTGTACTTCAATGTTTGGTTTGCCGATGTCCATACTCACTGCCCTGCCCTCGTCACTGGTGGTCAGGTGAGTGAACTTCAATGTTTGGGTTGCCGATGTCCATACTCACTGCCCTGCCCTCATCACTGGTGGTCAGGTGAGAGCACTTCAATGTTTGGTTTGCCGATGTCCATTCTCACTGCCCTGCCCTCGTCACTGGTGGTCAGGTGAGTGCACTTCAATGTTTGGTTTGCCGATGTCCATACTCACTGCCCTGCCCTCGTCACTGGTGGTCAGGTGAGTGCACTTCAATGTTTGGTTTGCCGATGTCCATACTCACTGCCCTGCCCTCGTCACTGGTGGTCAGGTGAGTGCACTTCAATGTTTGGTTTGCCGATGTCCATACTCACTGCCCTGCCCTCGTCACTGGTGGTCAGGTGAGTGCACTTCAATGTTTGGTTTGCCGATGTCCATACTCACTGCCCTGCCCTCGTCACTGGTGGTCAGGTGAGTGCACTTCAATGTTTGGTTTGCCGATGTCCATACTCACTGCCCTGCCCTCGTCACTGGTGGTCAGGTGAGTGCACTTCAATGTTTGGTTTGCCGATGTCCATTCTCACTGCCCTGCCCTCGTCACTGGTGGTCAGGTGAGTGCACTTAAATGTTTGGTTTGCCGATGTCCATTCTCACTGCCCTGCCCTCATCACTGGTGGTCAGGTGAGTGCACTTCAATGTTTGGTTTGCCGATGTCCATTCTCACTGCCCTGCCCTCATCACTGGTGGTCAGGTGAGTGCACTTCAATTTTTGGTTTGCCGATGTCCATTCTCACTGCCCTGCCCTCATCACTGGTGGTCAGGTGAGAGCACCTCAATGTTTGGTTTGCCGATGTCCATTCTCACTGCCCTGCCCTCATCACTGGTGGTCAGGTGAGTGCACCTCAATGTTTGGTTTGCCGATGTCCATTCTCACTGCCCTGCCCTCATCACTGGTGGTCAGGTGAGTGCACTTCAATGTTTGGTTTGCCGATGTCCATACTCACTGCCCTGCCCTCGTCACTGGTGGTCAGGTGAGTGCACTTCAATGTTTGGTTTGCCGATGTCCATACTCACTGCCCTGCCCTCGTCACTGGTGGTCAGGTGAGTGCACTTCAATGTTTGGTTTGCCGATGTCCATACTCACTGCCCTGCCCTCGTCACTGGTGGTCAGGTGAGTGTACTTCAATGTTTGGTTTGCCGATGTCCATACTCACTGCCCTGCCCTCGTCACTGGTGGTCAGGTGAGTGAACTTCAATGTTTGGTTTGCCGATGTCCATACTTACTGCCCTCCCCTCGTCACTGGTGGTCAGGTGAGTGCACTTCAATGTTTGGTTTGCCGATGTCCATACTCACTGCCCTGCCCTCGTCACTGGTGGTCAGGTGAGTGCACTTCAATGTTTGGTTTGCCGATGTCCATACTCACTGCCCTGCCCTCGTCACTGGTGGTCAGGTGAGAGCACTTCAATGTTTGGGTTGCCGATGTCCATTCTCACTGCCCTGCCCTTGTCACTGGTTGTCAGGTGAGTGCACTTCAATGTTTGGTTTGCCGATGTCCATACTCACTGCCCTGCCCTCGTCACTGGTGGTCAGGTGAGAGCACTTCAATGTTTGGTTTGCTGATGTCCATACTCACTGCCCTGCCCTCGTCACTGGTTGTCAGGTGAGTGCACTTCAATGTTTGGTTTGCCGATGTCCATACTCACTGCCCTGCCCTCGTCACTGGTGGTCAGGTGAGAGCACTTCAATGTTTGGGTTGCTGATGTCCATTCTCACTACCCTGCCCTCGTCACTGGTGGTCAGGTGAGTGCACTTCAATGTTTGGTTTGCCGATGTCCATACTCACTGCCTTGCCCTCGTCACTGGTGGTCAGGTGAGAGCACTTCAATGTTTGGGTTGCCGATGTCCATTCTCACTGCCCTGCCCTCGTCACTGGTTGTCAGGTGAGAGCACTTCAATGTTTGGGTTGCCGATGTCCATTCTCACTGCCCTGCCCTTGTCACTGGTGGTCAGGTGAGTGAACTTCAATGTTTGGTTTGCCGATGTCCATACTCACTGCCCTGCCCTCGTCACTGGTGGTCAGGTGAGTGCACTTCAATGTTTGGTTTGCCGATGTCCATACTCACTGCCCTGCCCTCGTCACTGGTGGTCAGGTGAGAGCACTTCAATGTTTGGGTTGCCGATGTCCATTCTCACTGCCCTGCCGTTGTCACTGGTGGTCAGGTGAGTGAACTTCAATGTTTGGTTTGCCGATGTCCATACTCACTGCCTTGCCCTCGTCACTGGTGGTCAGGTGAGTGCACTTCAATGTTTGGTTTGCCGATGTCCATACTCACTGCATTGCCCTCGTCACTGGTGGTCAGGTGAGAGCACTTCAATGTTTGGTTTGCCGATGTCCATACTCACTGCCCTGCCCTCGTCACTGGTGGTCAGGTGAGTGCACTTCAATGTTTGGTTTGCCGATGTCCATACTCACTGCCCTGCCCTCGTCACTGGTGGTCTGGTGAGTGTACTTCATTGTTTGGGTCTCCAAATGTGTAATAGGTAAAATATTTTTGCTCAATTGGCTTTGACGATGGTACAATTTACAGATTTGAATTGCATAGGATATGACCTTTTAAATTCTACAAATGAACAAAACCATAAACAAAGATCAGGTAGCAGCCAATTGTATAGAACTTTAATAAGTGTTTCACAGGTTATGAGGCTAGTTTGCACATTTAAATGATTTTAGTTTAAATATATTTATTATGCAGAAAAACAACAATACAGCATTTGTTACAAACATATAAAATAAAGGATTGGAACGGTAGAATTAACTAATAAAGTTCCTTTCCTTGAATGGTTATTTGCAATAGTATTAAATACAGGTTTTTCTAAATAAAGGATTAATATGATAGCTCTCAGAGTAGTAAGATGATTTTAGATAGAACGGTGGTAAAATTTCAAATTTAAAGGAATTTAATATCAGATAATGAAAAAAAAAGAAATGATTTTATTGGACCAAATTAATCATTGGATAATTATTGACAAGTCAATAACATTTATTGCTAACTGACCAAACCAAAGAATTTACCAGTTTGATACAATTGCCTGCAGCCCTGAAAGATAGATCCAAACTGCTCTCATTCACTTTTTTTATTTATATACTATAATTGTTTCAGTGGCTGCGTGTTTTCCATTCTATTTCCTGTGTTCATCATCAGTGCAAACGAGGCTGTCGACCTTCAACACAATAGGTAGTACTATACTTTACAGAAAAAAATGTGAAACAGAGCGTCCCGGTTTTCGATCCCCACTCAAAGCTTTGTCTGTGATAAGTACTAGTTAACAACCAGGAATGGTAAATTGCTCTTAATCGTAAGTACATAGCAGATTTAAAACAATTGTACATATATCTCTTGCTAAAAAGCTCTAAAGACTTGTGTTTGATAATCATCATGGCAATGTAAACTTAATCTTATCTTTATTTCTGTATATTTTACACTTGCATCTGCCATGAGCTATGTATGTTTTGCCTCATTATTTTATCCCTTTTAACAGTTCAAACTATCATAGTACCACTTCATGATTATCATTTTTTCTTGTATTTTCAGCCGTTTTCCTCTGCGTCTCTTCGCTCCAGTGGTAGCTTTAACCAACGCCATATTTCACCACACTCTAACAAAACGCAGTCAAGTACCCCCGACTGTGAAAAAACAGACTCGTATAAATAAAGATGTTACATATAGGTGACAACGGTATCTTCAGTAGCTTGGAATGTGTTTAAACTGCAATACTTTTGTGATTTCATTTATTCCATTTGTCTGCACAGTTTTGAGAGGAAAAGGTAAACTGTTGAAATAAGTTGCTGAAAAGGCTATTCACATAAAAATGTTTGTTTCTGGTTTCTATATCCAATTTTTTTTTTGCACACCTAACCCTAATTTTTATACAGCCATTCAATATATTCTTTTACTGTTTATCTTTTCTCCTTTTGGATAAATTTTTGGTAGTTTCTTGCTTTCGAAAGACACTTAAGAGTAGTGTTTGTAAAAACTGCTTAAGTTAACATAAATCTAGATCAAAATGCTTTGGTTTTAAGTGTGACAATGATATTCAGACACACCTTAACCTAAAAGTAAAAAAATAGATATCCTGACCTTCATGTACCTACATGCACCATAAGTTTTGTTGGTAATGAAATCAGAAACAAGTTATTTGGTGTTGGCCTTAATTAAGTGATTGACATAAGTTTTAATGGTTAAATCTGAGTTGTGACATTAAGGACATTAACATATATAATTATTATAATATATTAAAATTTATCCAGGACTCGGTTATACTTTAAAATGAAGTGCCCAATGACATTTGTATTTGTTTCATTGATTATTGGATTCCATGGAAACCTACGACATTAACATCTCTATTAAACTCATAACTGAAGTTATGACATATTCAGTTATCTGATGACATCATATATGTAGACACTCATATTAGACAGGAATGTTTTTTTGTGTTTTTTTTATTTAAGACAGGTGTGTTGTTGTTGTTCATTTTTAGATGCAATAAATGAATAGTAATTATGTGATTTTTGGCTTGTATGTTCCTATTGTATTTTAGCTTTTTTACGGATTTTCATGCATGTGAATATGTTGTGAACAAATTCATTGTTTTAATCATAATGTGAAAACATCCTTATTATTACACTAGAGTTTGTTCAGCAGGATCATGCAATTTAATCACAAGGATAGTGACCACTGTTATGTACTATATCAATCAAGTTGCAAATAAATAGGGCGCCCTGTAAGTGAATAATGTTGTTATTTATCTGCATGCTAGCTATTGAATGGTTAAGCCCCGTCTACTTGTTATTGAATGGTTAAGCCCCACCTACTTGTTATTGAATGGTTAAGCCCCGCCTACTTGTTATTGAATGGTTAAGCCCTGCCTACTTGTTACTGAATGGTTAAGCCCCGCCTACTTGTTATTGAATGGTTAAGCCCTGCCTACTTGTTACTGTTCTGATATTGGAGTTGATGTAAAGACTAAAACTAAGAAAACTTCCATATTTGGTACATCAACACCTTTTCTAGGGATATATGACACATAGATCTTACCATAGTCTAACTGGACACAGGGATTTCCCCTGCTGAAAAAATGAGAATAATTCAAACAGATTGATAGATATATGGTTTCATTTGATCAGTTTTATGAAGCTTTACATATATAGGCAGCATCAACAGAAAGAAAATAAAAGCTGTTGTACCATCAAATTGTAGTTTAGTTAACCGGTCGTCATGTAAACAAAAAAACTTAGTCGTTTAAAATAACAATAATTTCACAAACATTGTATCTGAAAATGTTACAGAATAACACAACAATGCTCTGACTATCAAACATGTCTTATTGTGTCTTCAGTTCGCTTCATAATGAGATGTGAGATGTAGTTCTCGTTGACTTGTACAACTTTCATTGAGTTTCCCATTCAACATTTGTTATAATGAAAACTTGTTTTGATAAGTTGTATCCTATTTTGATATGATTTAGATGTTGTTGTTAACAAGATAATAAATCATCAAACTTGTGTCTTTCTTATGGTTTTAACATACCAAACTAATAAATAAAATATGTTTAAATGTATTTTTACCGTATCCAACGGTTAAAATAGAACGTGTTCAGATGTGTTTTTACCATTCCATACTGATAAACAGAACATAGATAGATATATTTTTACCATACCAAACGAATAAACAGAATTTGTGAAGAGGTGTTTTACCATACACAACGGATAAATAAAGTATGTTTATATGTGTTTTTTTGCTATACCATTACGGAATACGTTTAGATTTATATGACCTGCAACAACCAGAAATAGGTGTTATTTTCTTAAAAGATACGTAGTTTTCATTTAAAGTAAAGTTAATACGTTAAAGAAATGTCACACTTTGGGCTCGCAATTTTATTTTCAGTAACAATTAACTTAGTTGCTTCTCATTCCTCTCTACCAAGACTGATACCCCACTCCTACGCACAGGGTACAGCAGGTAGAAAATTCAGCTCTCTATATGCTTATCAAATAAGGCTCACCATTCTGACCACTGTGCGCAAGAGTGACCCCAACATTTTCCAATGAAACGTGTCTTGTAATGTCACGTGTCTCATGCTTGGTGTTTGCTTTGCCTTGGTCAAATAGCCTTTACATACATGTATGAACTTTGTTTATTGTAAGGTTCCTGGACTTTTCCTGCAGTAACCATTGCATTATATATATGAATTAAAAATATAAACAGGGGATATAGAGGTTTTCTCAAAGTTTTTTTTAGTCGCTCACAAATACATTCAATACTACGAGCAATACCAACCAATGAGTTTCAAACCATTTCAACCTCGTACAATAGAAAGCCCGAGAAGGAAGAGTACTCCATGGAGTACATCCCGTGTCCATTTATGTGGTAATTCCGCACCCAGACCCGCTGTCCCTTCCGGCATGTGTTCACGAGCGCGTTGAAACCTTGATCGAACCCGTGGCTGTTAGTCGAGCCGGCGGCGTACATGGAAACTTCGTCGGCGCCGTCGATGACGATCTCCGTCTGAACCATGTCGTGTGCTTCCGACATGAGTGCCGACTGGAAGACGTAAATGCCGTTAAATGGACACGTAAATACATGCGTGCTTGGGTCGAAGGCATTTCCCGCGTTAAGCTTGGTCATGTCGAAGGGGATCACGTCATGGTGGGCTAGGCCGGTGGGATGCGCGGACAGGTAAGCATGGAAGGCGACCTGGGATGGGCTGTATACGATTTGCCTAGCCGCTCGGTCCGTGTCGTGCTCTGATAAGATAAGAACATTACTTTTCACCTTTGGCAAATTAGTGCAAAAGACCATTTGTAATGGCGAACTATGTGTCCTTCTTATCTTGACTTGAGTTTATCTAAAACATTTTGAATCTGCGAGTGTTATCAATTAGTAGTATAACAATGGCTAGATAGATTATTATTATCAATACCATTAAATAAATAAGAAAATAAATATCACTAAATGGTCATTTGAGTACAAGTAAACAAATGAATGTCTTACCATGTTTGTTTCTCAAAACTGACACTTCATGTTTCGTTTCTGCCAGTTCATGTTTCGTTTCTGCCAGTTCATTTTCAATTGCTTTGAATTTACTATAAAACTCGTCCCTCAAATCATCAACAGGCGTGCCAGCCAAGACACAGCTAGTGAAAAGAAATGAGTAAACAATCAACAGCATTTTTATTCCACCTTTGTCCGTTAACTATGAAAGTCTAAGATAAACAAGTGGCATATTGTATCAATCGTGATAAGGCAGAATTTAATTAAGGCCGGTATTTCATGTTTCCGCGCCCGTTTTTCGTCCGCTTTCATACTGTTTGGTCTATACCATGTGTTCGTTAAAAGACACCGATCGGACGCGCTAGCAGATGCATTAGCGGACTGGGCTTGGCTTGAAGGATAGATGTATAAATAGTGGCACAAACTATATTTTATTAACAATTTATAAACTAGAATGCATTAAACACTGCCTTAAGGAAAATCATACGGCTACTGATATTTCAAACTCTCTTTTAATCCATTTGAACATTTTTCTGCATGAAAATGACTTTTATTTAATAAGGCCTAATTTATGGTTGCATATCAATCATTTGTACACATAAATAACAATTGTGACCATTGCAAAAAACAAAACGTTTTAATTATAGGATGAAATTTTTACATAAAAGTTCGGTTGACTGTATTTCTTCTGCAGACACAGGGAATAGGATATCCGTTTTAAAATGCGGATGCTGGCTGCTTGCACATGAAATATCATCCATAGTCACAGCCAACGGAACATGAAATATCAGCCCAAATCACCGTAAACGGAACAAGAAATAACAGCCCAAGTCACAGCCAACGGAGCATGAAATAACAGCCCGAATCACCACCAACAGAACATGGATTAACAGCCCATACCACCGCCAACAGAACATGAAATACCAGCCCGAATCACCGCCAAAGCAACATGAAATACTAGCCCGAATCACCGCCAAAGCAACATGAAATACTAGCCCGAATCACCGTAATAGCAACATCAAATAACAGCTCGAATCACCGCCAAAGCAACATGAAATACTAGCCCGAATCACCGCAATAGCAACATGAAATACCAGCCCGAATCACCGCAATAGCAACATGAAATAACAGCTCGATTCACCGCCAAAGCAACATGAAATACCAGCCCGAATCACCGCAATAGCACCATGAAATACCAGGCCGAATCACCGCAATAGCAACATGAAATACCAGCCCGAATCACCGCAGTAGCAACATGAAATAACAGCTCGAATCACCGCCTAAGCATCATAAATTACAGCCGATACCACCGCCAACGGAACATGAAATACCAGCCCGAATCAACTTCAACGGAGCATGAAATACCAGCCCGAATCACCGCAATAGCAACATGAAATATCAGCCCAAGTCACAGCCAACGGAGCATGAAATAACAGCCCATACCACACCAATAGAACATGAAATACCAGCCCGAATCACCGCCAAAGCAACATGAAATAACAGCTCGAATCACCGCCAAAGCAACATGAAATATCAGCCCGAATCACCGCAATAGCAACATGAAATACCAGCCGAATCACCGCCAAAGCAACATGAAATAACAGCCCATACCACATCAACAGAAAATGAAATACCAGCCCGAATCACCGCCAAAGCAACATGAAATAACAGCTCGAATCACCGCCAAAGCAACATGAAATACCAGCCCGAATCACCGCAATAGCAACATGAAATAACAGCTCGAATCACCGCCAAAGCAACATGAAATACCAGCCCGAATCACCGCAATAGCAACATGAAATAACAGCTTGAATTACCGCCAAAACAACATGAAATAACAGCCCATACCACCGCCAACGGAATATGAAATAGCAGCCCGAATCCAGGTCAACGGAGCGTGGAATAACAGCCCAAATTACCGCCAACGGAACATGAAATAACAGCCCGAACCACCACCAACCGAACATGAAATAACAGCCCGAATAACCGCCAAAGCAACATGAAATAACAGTCTATACCACCACCAACTGTTCACCGCTAACGGAACTTGAAATACCAGACTGAAATACCAGCCCAAACCTCCGCATTTTAAGATGACATCTCAACTAATGAACATCTTGACAATTAAAGCCATATTCACGAACCTTGTACCGCATGTGTGTAGTATTGTCTCTAGCAACATATATACCAGGTTTCATTTTAATATCTTAAACGGTACTTATGTAATGGCGAAGGTAAAAGGTTTGAACGAAGACGACGACGCCAACAACTAAACTGATACTGCTACGAACAGTGCAGTTTATTATATATATACGGCAGAATTCACCACTGCCATTCAGACAACAGCATGCTATGTTACATAGCAAATCTCTCTAGTAAAATAAACGTCATCTTGCGTAAGCATTTGCGATCCGTACAACACATTTGGCTGCTTCACCAAGAACATGTACAAACGGGTTTTGGTTATTTCAAAATAATGTGCATTGTGATCATTTACTATATTTGATAGAGTACCTATGCCATTTAAAGTAGACACACAATTTCAATTAATTAACATTTTGAGCCATTGTGTATAAATCTAATATTAAAAATGGTGTTCAAGTGGTAATTATGATTTTGATTGGTTAATCAAGACATTGAATAAAAATCTGAGTATATCTAGTTTATGAACATTAATTGTTGGTGAAGTCTGGTTGACTGTGACGACGACAAAACGTTAGGCCAACATCGATATGCCACCCGCGATGTTAAATGTGTTGCGTAGTTTTACCTACAATGGACAAACGTTGACCCGATGTCGACTTGCTAACTCCAACACACAGCCGACAGACCAACCAACAACTGACGTCAGCCCAACGTTGGCCCGATGTCGACTTGCTAACTCCAACACACAGCCGACAGACCAACCAACAACTGACGTCAGCCCAACGTTGGCCCGATGTCGACTTGCTAACTCCAACACACAGCCGACAGACCAACCAACAACTGACGTCAGCCCAACGTTGACCCGATGTCGTCTTGCTAACTCCAACACACAGCCGACAGACCAACCAACAACTGACGTCAGCCCAACGTTGACCCGATGTCGACTTGCTAACTCCAACACACAGCCGACAGACCAACCAACAACTGACGTCAGCCCAACGTTGGCCCGATGTCGACTTGCTAACTCCAACACACAGCCGACCGACCAACCAACAACTGACGTCAGCCAAACGTTGGCCCGATGTCGACTAGCCAACTCCAACACACAGTCGACAGACCAACCAACAACTGACGTTGGGTCAACGTTGGCCCGATGTCGACTTGCTAACTCCAACACACAGCCGACCGACCAACCAACAACTGACGTCAGCCAAACGTTGGCCCGATGTCGACTAGCCAACTCCAACACACAGTCGACAGACCAACCAACAACTGACGTTGGTTCAACGTTGGCCCGATGTCGACTTGCTAACTCCAACACACAGCCGACCGACCAACCAACAACTGACGTCAGCCCAACGTTGGCCCGATGTCGACTAGCCAACTCCAACACACAGCCGACAGACCAACCAACAACGTTGGGTCAACGTTGGCCCGATGTCGACTAGCCAAACCCAACCAATAACGGACGTTGACCTATCACACAGCCAACGTACAAAAGTTTTTGTCCCAGCACAAAGCAAGCACACAAACCAACAACTGACGTTTGCTCAAGGTTGTCCCGATGTCGACTAGCCAACTCCAACACACAGCCACCAAACTTACCAATAACCTATGTTGTCCGTACACACAGCCAACAGACCAACCAACATCTGATGTTGTCCCAAAACACAGCCAACAGACCAAACCGACACCTGATGGTGTCCTAACACACAACCAACAGACCAACCAACATCTGACATTGGCCCAATATAAGTGATCAGACCAATCAACATCTGACGTTGGCCAAAGGTTATTCTGATGCCGTCTTACCAACGCCAACACAGAGCCGGCATACCAACCAATATCAGATGTTGGCCCAACGTAGGCCTGTTGTCTCAACCAGCATGTGACGTCGGCCCAAGACTGTCCCGCTGTCGACAAGCCAACTGCAGCCGATCGAACTTGGTATATAGGAGACCTTTTATGGGATTGCGTTTGGGGACTCAAGGATCAATGTCAATATCACTGTTGCTGTAAAAGATAAAACCGTTTTGGGTAAATAACTTTAGGTAGGATCGACAAATTGTGACCAGACTTGGTACATGGAAATAGAAAGATGTTATGGCGGACGTACATGGGATTGTATTTGGGGACTCTTTATAGCAAGAGGTTATAGAACCTACCATGTTTGGGGCCCCTATGACCAAAGTCACTTTTACTAAAACGGAAAACGGTTGTTACTGAATAACTTTAGTTAGTGTTGACATATTGCGACCAAACTTAGGAGACCCTTTATGGGATTGGGTTCGGGGAGCCAAGAATCAATGTCAAGATTACTGTCGCTAAAATAGATAACTGTTTTAGGGAATAATTTATGTTAGGATTGACATATTATGACCAAAAGTCATTGTTACTAATTTTTTTTTTTAAGTAATTTAAAAATAATAATAAGTTGAAACAGAATCTCCCAATGCAGACTCATGTTCTTCTGTCAATCATTGAAAACATGGCGGCAACTTCTTCAGCGCCGTCGATGACGATCTCCGTCTGAACCATGTCGTTTGGTTCCGACATGAGTGCCGACTGGAAGACGTAAATGCCGTTGAATGGACACGTAAATACATGCGTGCTTGGGTCGAAGGCATTTCCCGCGTTAAGCTTGGTCATGTCGAAGGGGATCACGTCATGGAGGGCTAGGCCGGTTGGATGCACGGTCAGGTAAGCATGGAAGGCGACCTGGGATGGGGTGTATACGATTTGCCGAGCCGCTCGATCCGTATCGTGCTCTGATAAGATAAGAACATTAGTTTTCACCTTTGGCACGTTAGTGGAAAATACCATTTGTAATGGCGAACTATGTGTCCTTCTTATCTTGATTCGACTTGATCTAAAACGTATCGAATCTGCGAGTATTATTTTTAGTATAACAATGGCTAGATAAATTATTATTATCAATGCCATTAAATAAATTAGAAAATATGTATCACTCAATAGGCATTTGAGTACAAGTAAACAAATTAATGTCTTACCATGTTTGTTTCTCAAAACTGACACTTCATGTTTCGTTTCTGCCAGTTCATGTTTCGTTTCTGCCAGTTCATGTTTCGTTTCTGCCATTTCATGTTTCGTTTCTGCCAGTTCATGTTTCGTCCCTGCCAGTTCATGTTTTGTTTCTGCCACTTCATGTTTCGTTTCTGCCAGTTCATGTTTCGTTTCTGCCAGATCATATTCTAGTGCTTTGAGTTTACTATAAAACTCGTCCCTGAAATCATCAACAGGCGTCCAAGCCAAGATACAGCTAGTGAAAAGAAGTGAGTAAACAATCAACAGCATTATTATTCCACCTTTGTCTGTTAACTTTAAGAGTCTGGGATAGGCAAGAGGCATGTATTATCTATCGTGATAAAGCAGAATTGCTTTCAGGCCGGTGTAACATCAACTTTTGACCTCGTTGAAAAGTGAACCCATGGATTATTTTTCAACGTTGAGAATTGACTCGGGGTCATTTTTCAACGTTGGCAATTCAACCTTAAGTTTTGATCCAAAAATCGTTGAAAAGTGATCACTAATAGGGTCATTTTTAGCAGGTTGAAAAAAAGTGAAACGAATTAGAAGAAAATTATTTTCCCTTGTTTGTAATGGAATAACCGCCAGGTGGCGTTTAATAAGCACGAGTGACTTATATGCAAGAGTATTTCGTGCGCGCATGAATGTAAAGGCATTCAGCGCTGGGAATCTGATACGTGTGGCGAATCTGTGGTCTAGTGATAACACACTTGACTATCAATCCAGGGGTCGCAGGTTCGCATATCTAAAATTATTAATCGTCTTTCGGGAGTGACGTTAAATATGGGGGTCCCGTGTGACAGTGCTATACACTGGTGCACGTTAAAGAACAAGGATAGCTCTAACCAGGGTTACATTCTGTCTGTGCACTATGCTCCGAAAACCTAAAATGACTAACAATCTTAACGGAGCACTCGCCGAATGGACAAAGCCCGAGTGCGAGTATAAATAAGCTTACACACCCACACCCAAAACCGATACGTTCACATTGATATATGATTGTAAATTTAAGGTCGTTACTTCAGTAAACAGAAGTCCGTGTTCACTGCAGTGAACGGCCAAAGCATGTTTTTAATTCCCTTGCAGAGGGAAAGTCGTATTGAAAATACGTTTTTTTGTATTTATTTGAAATGAAAAAAAACGTGTTTTATCATTATAATTCAAAATATGCAATAAAAAATGGACAAATTCAAATTGTGAATTATTTCAGTTCATACATACATGCTATTTGTAAACAGTAAAAATATGCTTCTTTTGTTTTTAAAGGCATCACTAGATGTGCTTTAGAGAAATTTATGTTCGCCACTTTAATATCTAAAATATTAAGGTGACACTCTTTTAATTTCTATTTTGTGAGAAACATGTAGGGAAAAAAATAAAAATAATGAGTCAGGGCTACACGAAGTCCGCGGTTCCCGCATGCTCTGTGAACACATGAGCTTGTCTAACCGTATCATCTCGTGGCAGTTGTTCGTCTTTGACGACACTTACAATTCAAGTCCCGCGGTTCCGATGGTGTTCCCCGCATGCTTTGGTTTTCTGGTATAATATCACCAGTCAGCATCAGCCGTATTTGTAGCCATACGGCCAACATATATAGATAAGTATTATGAATGAATTTCAATCACTTCTGAAATGAACGACAAAGAATTGAAGCAATGCTGTTAAAATGGAGAGCATTTTAAATTATGATGTGCGTGAAGTTAGCACCGTAGCACCGTATCACCATATCACCGCGGTGATGCGGTGCTAGCACCGTATCTCCATATATTGTCAGATCAGTATACTAGTAGTATTAAGAGTCTCTTATTCCTGGATATGATACATATAACACTGTGGGGGCAAGACCTTACCATAGGTAAAAGTTGAATGTGAATAACCTAGGATTTTAGGCCGGCAATGCCGTATTTGAATATAGGCACATAATAGCTATTTGCCACATAGTCAGTAAAAAAACACGCCGAAACGTTGGTTTATAATTAAAAGTAAAGTATACGTGTTATTTTTTGTGTTACTCAATTAACCACATAGTCAGTAACTCATATACAGGGGAAACCTTAAAATCAGCGATGGGACCATAGCGATCAATGTCACCGTGTGGCCAAAACATGGCCATGGGTGATAGAACATGTTAATTTCCTAGGAATTCAGGCTGAATAAGCGGAATAAGGAGATGACATAGGTTCCAAATGACTATTTATCGCATAAAATGGTATAACTATGGTGCGGAAACCTCAAAATGAGCATATAGACCATAACGACCTATGTCATCGTGTAGCCGAGGACTAGGCCTAGGTAATAGTATTTGTGAATAACCTAGGATTTTAGACAGGCTTTGCGGTAGAGGAACATAGAATAGACCCCCAATGTCTATTTGCCGCATATTCATTAACTGGTTATGACACGGACACTTAAAACAAGCAAGGGGACCATATCGACATATGTCACCATGTAGCCGAGACCTAGTTCTAGTTGATAGTACATATGAATAACCTAAGATTTTAAGCAGGCTATGCGAGATACGTACATGGAAAAGGCTCCCAATGCCTATTTGCCTCTTATAAATGACATGTTATGGTGCAAAAACCATAAAACGAGAAACGTGACCAAAGCGACCTATGTCACCATGTAGCAGAGACCTAGTCCTAGGTGATAGTACATATGACTAACCTAGGATTTTATGCAGGCTATGCGAGATAGGGACTTAGAAAAGGCTCCCAATGTATATTTTCCTCATATCCATTACATGTTATGGTGCAAAAACCTTCAAACAAGCAAGGGGACCATAGCGCCCTATATCAGTGTGAATCTTAGACCTAGTCCTAGGTGATAGTACATATGAATTACCTAGGATTTTAGGTAGGCTATGAGTGATAGGGGCATGGAAAAGTCTCCCAATGGCTATTTCCCTCATATTCATTACATGTTATTGTGCAAACACCTTAAAACGAGCAAGGGGACAAAAGCGACCTATGTCAGCTTGTTACTTAGATCTTTTTCTAGGTGGTAGTACATATGAATTATCTAGGATTTTAGGCAGGCTATGCAATATAGGGACATGGGAAAGGCCCCTTATGCCTATTTGCCTCATATTCATTACATGTTATGGTGAAGAAACCTTAAAACGAGCAAGGGGACCATAGCGACCTATGCCAGTTCGTTGCTTAGACCTATTCCTAGGTGATAGTACATATGAATTACCTAGGATTTTAGGCAGATTGTGACAGAAAGTGACATGGAAAAGGCTCCAAATGCCTATTTTTTAGGGATGCAAACGAATGGCAAAATTGATATTCGAATATTCGGTAATTTTTTTGATCGAATATTCGAATATTCGATCACAGGCAAGATTGTCTAAAAACTTCTATATTGCATCGATCATTTGCGTTCCAAATAATGACTTCCGGTATGACATTTGCCGAATAATTTTATTGATGTCGGATTGTATGACGTCGTCTGTAATACGTGTAGTGGCTTTATTGTGCAATTTCAAAATAACTTTGCATATGTTATCTAGAATTATACTAGTATGTCATATTGTTTCGTTACAAAAACTACGTCGATATATCAAAAGTCAAGGTCATGGCATCTTCACCGGATGTTTTCCTTTCACATGATTCCATAGATTTGTGGTAGTTCCCAAGTACGTAAGACTAACACTGCACAACTTGCACGACACTGTTTTCTTGTCTACAGACCGCGTGAAATTATTCCAAACTTCAGATGAAGCAAGCATTTTGTCGATTATTTTGTTTACGTGTATTTGTTATATTTATTTCCGAACAGTTCGAGAGAGCTTATGCACAAGGAATGATGGACATCAAATTTTATGCGCATTATATTCAGTGCGATTTTAGCTACATTGCTCAGTTTAATTGACATACAAAAGAAATATTTTGTGTTATTGCTGACATGACGAACCCTTAATTGGCATCGTTTAAAATAGGTTCCAATCCCCTTTCAACTTTATTTATTTCATTGCCGCTAATTGGCTGGGGACGGCACACGTAAAATTATTTGTTTATTTCGCCATGATGATGGGCCTTAATTGACACTTGACGCGCCACTGTGTATTGTCTAGATGCTCGCGCCTCGATAATTGGTGACATGCGTGGGTGTATTGACGAAACGAGGGTAAATTAGAGCGTTTTAATCTTTAAATATAAATGTTAAATAAATGTTCAAGATGGAACAAAATTTAGAAAAAAAGTAAAAAATAAACGAATATTCGAATACCGATTTTAATATTCGAATACCATTCTTTTGATCGAATATTCGAATATTCGTTTGCATCCCTACTATTTTTACCTCATATTCATTAAATGTTATGGTGCAGAAACCTAAGAACGAGCAAGGGGACCATAGCGACCTATGTCAGCTCGTTGCTTGAACCTAGTCCTAGATGATAGTACATATGAATTACCTAGGATTTTAGGCAGGCTATGTGAGATAGGGACATAAAAAATGCCCCCAATGCCAATTTGCCTCACATTTATTACATGGTATGGTGCAGAAACCTTTAAATAATTAAGGGGACCATACGTCACCATAGCGACCTTTGTCAGCTCGTTGCTTAGACCAAGTCCTAGGTGATAGTACATATGAATTACCTAGGGTTTTAGGCAGGCTATGCGATTTAGGGACATGGAAAAGGCTCCCAATACCTATTTGCCTCTTATTATTACATGTTATGGTGCATTAACCTTAAAACGAGCAAGGGGACCATAGCGAACTATGTCAGCGTGTGGCTTAGACCTAGTCCTAGGTGATAGTTCATATGAATTACCTAGGATTTTAGGCAGGCTATACGAGATAGGGACATGGAAACGGCTTTCAATCCCTTTTTGCCTCATATTCATTACATGTTATGGTGCAGAAACCTTAAAAGAGCAAGGGGACCACAGCGACCTATGTTAGTGTGTAGCTTAGACCTAATTCTAGGTGATAGAACAAAAGAATTACCTAGAATTTTAGGTAGGCTATGAGTGATAGGGGCATGGAAAAGGCTCCCAATGCCTTTTTTCCTCATATTCATTGCATGTTATTGTGCAAAAACCTTAAAACGAGCAAGGGGACCAAACCGACCTATGCCAGTTCGTTGCTTAGACCTATTCCCAGGTGATAGTACATATGAATTATATAGGATTTTAGGCAGATTGTGCGATAAAGTGACATGGAAAAGGCTCCAAATGCCTATTTTTACCTCATATTCATTTAATGTTATTACATGGTATGGTGCAGAAACCATTAAAAATTTAAGAGGAAGGGGACCATAGCGACCTATGTCAGCTCGTTGCTTAGACCTAGTCCTAGGTGATAGTACATATGAATTACCTAGGATTTTAGGCAGGCTATGCGATATAGGGACATGGAAAAGGCTCCTAATGCCTATTTGCCTCTTCTTATTACAAGTTATGGTGCATTAACCTTAAAACGAGCAACGGGACCATAGCGAACTATGTCAGTGTGTGACTTAGATCTAGTCCTAGGTGATAGTACATATGAATTACCTAGGATTATAGGCAGGCTATACGAGATAGGAACATGGAAAAGGCTCCCAATCCCTATTTGTCTCATATTCATTACATGTTATGGTGCAGAAACCTTAAACGAGCAGCGACCTATGTTAGCGTGTAGCATAGACCTAATCCTAGGTGATAGAATATATGAATTACCTAGGAATTAAGAAAGGCTTTGCGAGAAAGGGACATGGAAAAGGCTCCAAATGACTGTTTTTACCTCATATTCAATAAATGTTATGGTGCAGAAACCTTAAAACGAGCAAGGGGACCATAGCAACCTATGTAAGCGTGTAGCTTAGACCTAATCCTAAGTGATAGTACATATGAATTACCTAGGATTTTAGGCAGGCTATGCGATATACGGACATGGAAAAGGCTCCCAATGCCAATTAGCCTCATATTATTACATGTTATGGTGCATTAACCTTAAAACGAGCATGTGGACCATAGCGAACTATGTCAGCGTGTGGCTTAGACCTAGTCCTAGGTAAAAGTACATATGAATTAGTTACGATTTTAGGCAGGCTATACGAGATAGGGACATGGAAAAGGATCCCAATGCCTATTTGACTCATATTCATTACACGTTATAGTTCAGAATCCTTAAAACGAGTAAGGGGACCACAGCGACCTATGTCAGCGTGACGCTTAGACCTAGTCCTAGGAGATAGTACATATGAATTATCTAGGATTTTAGGCAGATTGTGCGTGATAGGGACATGGGAAAGACTCAAAATGCCTATTTTTACCTCATATTCATTACATGTTATGTTGCAAAAACCTTAAACAAGCAAGGGGACCAAAGCGACCTATGTCAGCTCGTTGCTTAGACCTAGTCCTAGGTGATAGTACATATGAATTATCTAGGATTTTAGGCAGGCTATGCGATATAGGGACACGAAAAAGGCCCCTTATACCTATTTGCCTCATATTCATTACATGTTATGGTTCAAAAACCTTAAAACGAGCAAGGGGACCATAGCGGCCTATGTCAGCGTGTAGCTTAGACCTAGTCCTAGGTGATAGTATGTATAAATTACCTAGGATTTTAGGCAGATTGTGCGAGATAGGGACATGGAAAAGACTCTGAATGCCTATAATTACCCCTTATTCATTAAATGTTATGGTACAGAAACCTTAAAACGAGCACGGGGACCATTGCGACCTATGTCTGTTTGTTGTTTGAACCTAGTCCTAGATCATAGTACATACAAATTACCTAGTATATTAGGCAGGCTATGCGAGATAGGGACATGAAAAATGTTCCAAATGCCAATTTGCCTCACATTTATTACATGTTCTGGCGCAAATAATTAAGGGGATCATAGCGACCTATGTCAACTCGTTGCTTAGACCTAGCCCTAGGTGATGGTACATATAAATTACCTAGGATTGTAGGCAGGCTATGCGATATAGGGACATGGAAAATGGCCTCTTATGCCTATTTGCCTTATTTTCATTACATGTTATGGTGAAGAAAACTTAAAACGAGCAAGGGGACCATATAGACCTATGACAGTTTGTTGCTTAGACCTAGTTCTAGTGATAGTACATATGGATTACCTAGGATTGTAGGCAGATTGTTGTACGAGAAAGTGACATGGAAAAGGCTCCAAAGGACTATTTTTACCTCATATTTATTAAATGTGTGTGTAGAACCCATAAAAAAACAAGGGGACCATAGCGACCTATGTCAGCTCGTTGCTTAAACCTAGTCCTAGATGATAGTACATATGAATTACTTAGGATTTTAGGCAGGCTATGCGAGATAGGGACATGAAAAATGCTGCCAATGCCAATTTGCCTCACATTTATTACATGTTATTGTGCAAAAACCTTAAAACAATTAAGGGGACCAAAGTGACCTATGTCAAGATGTAGCTTAGATCTTGTCCTATGTGATAGTACATATGAATCACCTAGGATTTTCGGCAGGCTATGCGAGATATGGACATGGAAAAGGCTCGCGGTGCCTATTTTTACCTCATATTCACTAAATGTTACGGTGCAGAAACCTTTAAACGAGCAAGGAGACCATACCGACCTATGTCAGCTTGTTTCTCAGACCTAGTCCTAGGTGATAGTACATACGAATAACCTAAGATTTTTGGCAGGCTACGCGAGATAGGGACATGGAAAAGGCTCCCAATGTATAATTGTCTAATATTCATTACATGTTATGGTGCGGAAACCTTAAAACGAGCATCGGGACCATATCGACCTTTGTCATCATGCAGCCGAGACCTAGTCCTAGGTAATAGTACATATGAATAACCTAGGATTTTAGGCATGCTATGCGAGATAGGAACATGGAAAAGGCTCGCAATGCATGTTTGATTCATATTATATACATGTTTTGTTGCGGAAACCTTATAATGAGCAAGGTGACCAAAGCGACCTATGTCACCATGTAGGACAGACCTAGTACAAGATGATAGTACATATGAATTATCTAGGATTTTAGGCAGTCTGTGCGAGATAGGGACAAGGATAATGCTCTCAAGGTCCATTGTCCTAATATTCATTACATGTTATTGTGCAAAAACCTTCAAACGAGCAAGGGGACCATACCGCCCTATGTCAGCGTGTAGCTTAGACCAAGACCTAGGTGATAGTACATATTAATTACCTAGGATTTTAGGTAGACTATGGGTGATAGGGACATGGAAAAGGCTCCCAATGCCTATTTCCCTCATATTCATTACATGTTATGGTGCAAAAACTTTAAAACGAGCAAAGGGACCATAGTGACCTATGGCAGGTCGTTGCTTAAACCTAGTCCTAGGTGATAGTACATATGAATTACCTAAGATTTAAGTCAGATTGTGCGAGAAAGTGATATGGAAAAGGCCCCAAATGCTTATTTTTAACTCATATTCATTAAATGTTACGGTGCAGAAACCTTAAAACGTGCAAAGGGACAATAGCGACCTATGTCAGCTCGTGGATTAAACCTAGTCCTATGTGATAGTATATATGTATTACCAGGATTTTCGGCAGGCTATGCGAGATAGGGACATGGAAAAGGCTCCAAATCCCTATTTGCCTCATATTATTACATGTTATGATGCATTAACCTTAAAACAAGCAAGGGGGCCATAGCGAACTATGTCAGCGTGTAGCCGAGACCTAGTCCTAGGTGATAGTACACATGAATTATCTAGGATTTAAGGCAGGCTATACGAGATAGGGACAAGGAAAAGGGTCCCAATCCCTATTTGCCTCATATTCATTAAATGTTATGGTGCAGAAACCTTAAAACCAGCAAGGGGACCACAGCGACCTATATCAGCGTGTATAGACCTTATCCTAGGTGAAAGTACATATGAACTACCTAGGATTTTAGGCAGGGTGTGCGAGATAAGGACATGATAAAGGCTCACGATGCCTATTTTTACCTCATATTCATTAAATGGTATGGTGCAAAAACCTTCAAACGAGCAAGGAAACCATACCGACCTATGTGAGCGTGTATCTTAAACCTAGTCCTAGGTGATAGTACATATGAATATTTAAGATTTTAGGCAGACTATGCGAGATAGGGATATGGAAAATGCTCCCAATGCCTATTTGTCTCATATTCATTGCATGTTATGGTGCGGAAACCTTAAAAGAGCATGGGGATCATATCGCCCTTTGTCATCATGTAGCCAAGACCTAGTCCTAGGTGATAGTACATATGAATAACCTAGGATTTTAGGTATGCTATGCGAGATAGGAACGTGGAAAAGGCTCCCAATGTATATTTGATTCATATTCTATACATGTTTTGGTGCAGAAACCTTAAAACAAGCAAGGGGACAATAGCGACCTATGTCACCATGTAGCAGAGACCGAGTCCTAGATGATAGTACATATGAATAACGTAAGATTTTCGGCAGGCTATGCGTGATAGGGACATGGTCAATGCTCTCAATGCCAAATTCATTAAATGTTATTGTGCAAAAACCTCAAAACGAGCTAGGGAACCAAAGCGACCTTTGTCAGCTTGTTGATTAGACCTAGTCCTAGGTGATAGTACATATGAATTACCTATAATTTTAAGCAGGCTATGCGATATAGGGAAATGGAAAATGCCCCTTATGCCTATTTGTTAAATGTTATGGTGAAAAACCTTAAAACGATCAAGTGGACCATAGCGCCCTATGACAGTTCGTTGCGTAGACCTAGCCCTAGGTGATAGTATATATAAATTACCTAGGATTTTAGGCAGGCTATGCAAGATAGGGACATGGAAAAGGCTCCCATTTTCAATTTGTCTAATATTCATTACATGTTATGGTGCAGAAACTTTAAAACGAGCAAGGGGACCATAGCGACCTATGTCAGCTTGTATCTTAGACCTAGTCCTAGGTGCTAGTATTTATGAATTACCTAGGATTTTAGGCAGATTGTGCGAGATAGAGACATGGAAAAGGCTCCCAATGCCTATTTTTACCTCATATTCATTACAGGTTATGGTGCTGAAACCTTAAAACGAGCCAGGGGACCACAGCGACGGATGTCAGCTCGTTGCTTAGACCTAATCCAATATGTTAGTACATATGAATTACAAAGGATTTTAGGCAGGCTATGCGAGATTGGGACATGGAAAAGGCTCACAATGCCTATTTTACCTCATACTCATTAAAGATTATGGTGCAGAAACCTTGAAACAGACAAGGAGACCATAGCGACCTATGTCAGCTTGTATCTTAGACCTAGTCCTAGGTGCTAGTATTTATGAATTACCTAGGATTTTAGGCAGATTGTGCGAGATAGAGACATGGAAAAGGCTCCCAATGCCTATTTTTACCTCATATTCATTACAGGTTATGGTGCTGAAACCTTAAAACGAGCCAGGGGACCACAGCGACGGATGTCAGCTCGTTGCTTAGACCTAATCCAATATGTTAGTACATATGAATTACACAGGATTTTAGGCAGGCTATGCGAGATTGGGACATGGAAAAGGCTCACAATGCCTATTTTACCTCATACTCATTAAAGATTATGGTGCAGAAACCTTGAAACAGACAAGGAGACCATAGCGACCTATGTCAGCGTGTATCTTAGACCTAGTCCTAGGTGATAATGCATTTAAATTACCTAGGATTTTAGGCAGGCTATGCGAGATGGGGATATGGAAAAAGGGTCCCAATGCTCATTTGCTTCATATTCATTACATGTTATGATGCAGAAAACTTAAAACAAGAAACGGGACCAAAGCGACCTATGTCATTGTTTAGCAGAAACCTAATCTTAGATATGAATAACCTAGGATTTTAGGCAGGCTATGTGGGATGGTGACGCGGAAAAGGCTCCCAATGTCTATTTGACTCATATTCATTATATGCTATGGTGCAGAAACCTTAAACGAGAAACGGGACCATATCGACCTATTTCACCTTATAGACGAGACCTAGTCGTAGGTGATAGAACATATGAGTAACCTATGATTTTAGGCAGACTATGCGTGATAGGGACATGGAAAAGGCTCCATATTCCTATTTGCGGCATAGTCATTAACTGGTAATGGCGCGGAAAAATTAAAACGATCAAGGGTACCATATCGACCTATGCCATAATGTAGTCGAGACCTAGTCCTAGGACATAGTGCATATGAATAACCTAGGATATTAGGCATGCTATGCGAGTTGGGGACTAGGAAAATGCTCCCAATGGCTTTTGACCTATATTCATTACATATTATGGTGCAGAAAACTTAAAACAAACGAGAAACGGGACCAAAGCGACCTATGTCATCGTTTAGCCGAAACCTAGTCTTAGGTGATATAACAGGATTTTAGGCAGGCTATGTGTGATGGGGACATGGAAAAGGCTCCCAATGTCTATTTGACACATATTCGTTACATGTTATGGTTCAGAAACCTTAAAACGACAAACGGGACCATAGCAACCTATGTCACCTTATAGACGAGATCTTGTCCTATGTGATACTTCATATGAATAACCTCGTATTGTAGGCATGCTATGCGAGATAGAGACATGGAAAATGCTCCCAATGCCTATTTGCCACATATTCATTACAAGTTATGGTGCGGAAACATTACAACGAGCAAGTGGACCATAACGACCTATGTCAGCGTGTAGCTAAGACCTAGTCCTAGGCAGGCTATGCAGGAAAGGGACATGGAAAGGCTACCAATGTCTATTTCCCTCATAATCTGGCATTGCGCGGAAACCTTAAAACGAGTAAGGGGACATAGTGACTTACGTTACTAAGTAGACTTGACCTTTCCCAGATGATGGTTTATGTGAATATATAGGCAGGTTATGCGGGATAGGGAAATGAAAATGACTCCCAATTCCTATTTACCCAATATACAACTAAAACGGTGCGAAACCCTTAACACGAGCAAGCGCACGAAGGGACCTATGGCACTTTGTAGCCCAGACCTCGCTTTAAGTGATAACATCGCTGAATTACCAAGAATTTTAGGCAGGCTTCGAGGGAAAGGGGCATGAAATAAGCTCCAAATGCCTTCATTGCATTAATAACAAACAGCGAAAACATGAACACGAACACATATACCATAGCGTCCCAAATCGCGACCTGGCCATACACGGTGAGTGAACATATGAATATCATAGGAATTTATGCAGGCTATGCGGGATAGGGACATGAAATTTGCTCCTAATGGATATTTAGTTATTTATATTCTGGCATTGTTATGGTGCGGAAACCTTACAACACTCAAAGAGATCATAGCGACCTTAGTCACTGTGTAGCCGAGACTTTACCCCAGATGATTCCATATGTGAATTAGTTAGGATTTAAGGCAGATTTTGCGGGAAAGGGGCATTTAAAGAATCCCAAGTACTATTTAGCCAATATACAACTTTTATGGTGCGATAACATTACAATGAGTAGTAACCTATGACACTTTGTAGCCAATATTTGGCTTGAAGTGATGGTATATGGATCAACCTAGGCAACTTATGCTAGGCTAGATAGGGACATGAAAAATACTTCCAATGCCTACCTGGCATTACTAACATGTTATGGTGCGGAAACCTTTAAACGAGAAAGGAGACCATAGCGACCTATGTCACCGTTTAGCCGAGACCTGGCCATACTCGGTGTTGAAACATGAAAATATCCTATGCTATGCGGGATAGGGACATAAAATATGCCCATTATGCATATTAGTAATTTACCCGATATTCTTGCAGCGTTATTGTTTGTTTGTTATTGTGTGGAAACATTAAAACGTGCACTGCGACAATATGGACATATGTCACTGTTCAGCCGAGACCTTGCACCAAATGATGGCATATATTTGAATAACCTAGGATTTTAGGCAAGTTATGCAGGATAGGACATGATAAGACTCCCAATACCTAATATCCAATATACAACTGTTATGGTGCGATAACCTTAAAACAAGCAAGCGAACCATAGGGACCATTGCCACTGTATAGCCGAGACTGGTTTAAGTTTATGGCATATGTGAATCACTTAGGATTGTAGGGTGATAATGCGGGATAGGGACATGAAATAAGCTTCCAACACCTACCTGACCCACATACTTACCCTTTATGTTGCGGAATCCTTACAACGAACAAGGGTACCATATCGACCAATATCACAGTGTAACTGAGACCTGGCCCTTGGTGAGGCCTTATGTGAATAACTTCGGATTTTCGAAAGACTATTCGAGATAGGGACATACATTTGGTTCTTAATGCGTGTTTAATGTGTGTATATAAATGTGCCTGTCATAGGCAATTAAATAAATAAATAGGTCCAGCTTTTATTTGTATTTAGAGTTACTACGGTGTTAACACCTAATTGTGTGATGGCCGTAAACGACAGTGCACTTTAGTATTTACTTAAGAAATGAATTGCAGGGTTCGGACTCCACACACTTTGACAAGCCCAATTGCGTTCATACCCCGATAATGATATCAACCCGCAATTAATTCCTTATATTTACACCAATAGTTCATTATTTCATTCAAGAATCGTTAAAAAAATACTTCATTTCATTTAAGAAATCCTTTCAGTAATGCTTCCTTACACATTCTGTATGTGAATCACTTAGGATTTTAGGGTGATAATGCGGGATAGGACATGAAATAAGCTTCCAACACCTACCTGACCCACATACTTACCCTTTATGTTGCGGAATCCTTACAATGACCAAGGGTACCATATCGACCAATATCACAGTGTAACTGAGACCTGGCTCTTGGTGAGGCCTTATGTGAATAACTTTTTCGAAAGGCTATTCGAGATAGGGACATACATTTGGTTCTTAATGCGTGTTTAATGTGTGTATAAATGTGCCTGTCATAGGCAATTAAATAAATAAATAGGTCCAGCTTTTATTTGTATTTAGGGTTATTACGATGTCTACCTTATTGTGTGATGGCCGTAAACAACAGTGGACTTTAGTATTTACTTAAGGAATGAATTGCTGGGTTGATGTCATTATCGGGGTATGAACGCAATTGGGCTGGTCAAAGTGTGTGAAGCCCTAAACTGTGGACTCTGCTGTATAATTAACATAAATACACTGTCATATCGATCATAACATTGACATAACACCTTTGGGTGTGCACCGTCTTCCATGGAATCCCAAAGTATGTTGTTAAACTTATAAAGCCAAAAGGGGGTTGAGGCCTAGGGTACCCTAATAAGATTTGCTATTGCAGTAAGGGGCGGTCCACGATTTGATATTTCCTAGGGATCACAACTTAGTCTTGATCCGTCTTCCCCTTGAAGCATAGAATATGCGGCATAAATAAATAAGGAGATTTGAGGGTTCTTACGCTATAATATCGCTATGTCTAAATTCAGTCTTGAACTGTGCACTTTGGTGTAATATTTGTTTATTTATATGGACATAAAACATTAATTTTATGGCGTCACATTGGGAATGTGACGTCTTCCATGTTAGCCGAAAATATGTTAACACCTAAACAAATGCGCGGCTAAAATAATTCTAAAACTGTGCATTTTGTAATACATACACATGACAGAGGCTTGGAACTATCCCGGAATACGGTGAAGATGTTTGCCGTTACATAATGTCGTATCCCGGAAGCAATGCTGATTTGTGATAAATGCATATTTATATACTTGATGTATGCTTATTAATGACAGGCTTTGATAAATTACCGCTTCAAATGGCCACATTCAGGAAAGGATACTAACACATTCATAAGTTTACAAAATGTTACCATATTTTTAAATATAATTCATTCAAGAAATATATTGTATATATGTAGCATACGTTTATAGACCTAAACATAAAGATAATGCTACTTATCTTTATCTAAAAGTAAACATATTGGATACTCAAAACACTGCTAAACGAAAAGCCCTCTTTTCCCCTGTAAGTAATCACTGTTTTCTCTCCTGCACCTCTTATACCATCCAAAATGTTACCCCTGTGTACCCTCCGTTAATACGGATGTTCGGTAGCAGTCAATCGTTTAGTCATCATTCGATTGTTCATCGTAAGATGCAAATCGGGGATCCCAAATTTCTATCTATAAGGCATTGAAGGTAAATTTCGGCAATATCTGTCTCTAAAAAAATATAGCTATTGTTTTTGTTAAACAGGTACTATGTTACGACTGTTTCTTATATAGGGCCAATTTAAGATTGAACGTTTTGACACCTTTTTTGTCTTGGAACGAGAATATTTTTGCGTAAATATTTGCAAACTAATGGTAAAAGACGCTGAATAAAGATCAGATCGCAGCTTTACATATTTCCGTCCCAAAATTTATTTTTATGCATTTTTCTTAAACCGTTAGTAACGGTTTAAGCCATAAAACATTAAATTTGGAATGGAAATATGAAGATCTGCGATCTGATTTTTTGTCAGCAGTCTTTAATCACTGGTAAGCAGATATTTACGCAATATTTTCCAATTCCAAGACAATTGTTTTTTTAAGAAATGGAATAACGGTAAATCTGTGAGAGGGCAGCTTTAAACCTGATGTCTGCAACCCGGTGTTAATCAATCTCCAACGCAGTGTTCTCAATAATTTACATTTCATTTACCAAAAAACGATTTTTTTTTCTATTGACACGGGATTTTCATGTTGTGTGCTCAAACACCTTAGCGATGTATATTCATGTGTTCGTTCATTATGCTCAGACCAGAGTTTCCCCAGATCAATGGCCTATGTGAGGTTGAAGTGATTCCAAATTCCTACCACTCTGGCAATATTCATGTTAATTGAACATAAACTCGTGAATGCCTCGAACATGAGCCATCACAGCATATTGAGGCATAAGGCAATGCTCACATGTTAATGTGCTCAAACCAGACTTTTCCGAATACAATGGTATATTTGAGGTTGAAGAAATTCCAAATGCCGACCACTCTAGCATAGTGGCAAAGCCATGATAATTTTAAGCAAGCGTATCAATGCCTAGAACATGAGCCATAAAAGAGTATTATTATTATCTATAGTTCACATTATAGGCCCTGAACCTAGTTATTATTACACTTTCTGTTAAGGACCTCTTAGTCGAATAATCGGGTCAGTCCGTCCCAAAAATGGCTTTTGCAGCAGCAAAGTTCAATTTTCGAGCTCTATTTTCGGCTATTCAGTACAACAGCTCCAGCGAAATAAATTGATCATAAAGTAGGCCTCGTGGCCTAGTTCATCCCTACACTTATCGTTATGTCCCCTAGGTAAATTTTTTGGGTCAGTTTGTCCCTATCCCGCATAGCCTGCCTAAAATCCTAGGGTATTCACATGTGCCATCACCTAGGGCCAGGTCTCGGCTACACAGTGACATAGGTCCCTATGGTCCCCTTGCTCGTTTCTGCGAGAACGAGCCTTACATGTATGGTAGGGGTCAGTAGGGCTTATATTGCCCATATACGCACAATGTTGGGCTAAGGACGGGGCCAGACTAAAATCCTCGTAGTATTAACAGTTTCCCCGAATGTATCACACCGCCAGGTAACCCTTGGATACAGTGCCATTGGTCCCCTTGCTCGTTTTTAAGGCATCCGCACCATAACAGTGTCTGAATATGGGCCAAATTGGCATGGGGGATCGAGTTCATGTCCCTATCCCGCATAGCCTGCCTAAAATCCTAGGGTATTCACATGTGCCATCACCTAGGGCCAGGTCTCGGCTACACAGTGACATAGGTCCCTATGGTCCCCTTGCTCGTTTCTGCGAGAACGAGCCTTACATGTATGGTAGGGGTCAGTAGGGCTTATATTGCCCATATACGCACAATGTTGGGCTAAGGACGGGGCCAGACTAAAATCCTCGTAGTATTAACAGTTTCCCCGAATGTATCACACCGCCAGGTAACCCTTGGATACAGTGCCATTGGTCCCCTTGCTCGTTTTTAAGGCATCCGCACCATAACAGTGTCTGAATATGGGCCAAATTGGCATGGGGGATCGAGTTCATGTCCCTATCCCGCATAGCCTGCCTAAAATCCTAGGGTATTCACATGTGCCATCACCTAGGGCCAGGTCTCGGCTACAAAGTGACATAGGTCCCTATGGTCCCCTTGTTCGTTTCTGCGAGAACGAGCCTTACATGTTTCTTCGAGATTAATGCTCTTATTGTATTGATTTTGATGGTGATACGGAGCTAGCACCGCATCCCCGCGGTGATATGGTGATACGGTGCTACGGTGCTAACTTCACGCACATCTAGAAACACCCTACATTTTAAATCTGAAGCTAAGCTTTAAAGCTGTACTCTCACAGATTGAACGTTTTGACACTTTTTTTTGTCTTGGAACGAGAATATTTTTGCGTAAATATCTGCAAACCAATGGTAAAGGACTGCTGACTAAAGATCAGATCGTAGCTTTACATATTTCCGTCCCAAAATTTATGTTTTATGCATTTTTCTTAAACCGTTAGTAACGGTTTAAGCCATAAAACATTAAATTTGGAATGGAAATATGAAGATCTGCGATCTGATTTTTTGTCAGCAGTCTTTAATCACTGGTAAGCAGATATTTACGCAATATTTTCCAATTCCAAGACAATTGTTTTTTTAAGAAATGGAATAACGGTAAATCTGTGAGAGGGCAGCTTTAAACCTGATGTCTGCAACCCGGTGTTAATCAATCACCAACGCAGTGTTCTCAATAATTTACATTTCATTTACCAAAATAACGTTGTTTTTTTCTATTGACACGGGATTTTCATGTTGTGTGCTCAAACACCTTAGCGATGTATATTCATGTGTTCGTTCATTATGCTCAGACCAGAGTTTCCCCAGATCAATGGCCTATGTGAGGTTGAAGTGATTCCAAATTCCTACCACTCTGGCAATATTCATGTTAATTGAACATAAACTCGTGAATGCCTCGAACATGAGCCATCACAGCATATTGAGGCATAAGGCAATGCTCACATGTTAATGTGCTCAAACCAGACTTTTCCGAATACAATGGTATATTTGAGGTTGAAGAGATTCCAAATGCCGACCACTCTAGCATAGTGGCAAACGCCATGATAATTTTAAGCAAACGTATCAATGCCTAGAACATGAGCCATGAAAGAGTATTATTATTATCTATAGTTCACATTATAGGCCCTGAACCTAGTTATCATTACACTTTCTGTAAAGGACCTCTTAGTCGAATAATCGGGTCAGTCCGTCCCAGAAATGGCTTTTGCAGCAGCAAAGTTCAATTTTCGAGCTCTATTTTCGGCTATTCAGTACAACAGCTCCAGCGAAATAAATTGATCATAAAGTAGGCCTCGTGGCCTAGTTCATCCCTACACTTATCGTTATGTCTTTTAGATAAATTTTTTGGGTCAGTTTGTCCTATCCCGCATAGCCTGCCTAAAATCCTAGGGTATTCACATGTGCCATCACCTAGGGCCAGGTTTCGGCTACACAGTGACATAGGTCCCTATGGTCCCCTTACTCGTTTCTGCGAGAACGAGCCTTACATGTATGGTAGGGGTCAGTAGGGCTTATATTGCCCATATACGCACAATGTTGGGCTAAGGACGGGGCCAGACTAAAATCCTCGTAGTATTAACAGTTTCCCCGAATGTATCACACCGCCAGGTAACCCTTGGATACAGTGCCATTGGTCCCCTTGCTCGTTTTTAAGGCATCCGCACCATAACAGTGTCTGAATATGGGCCAAATTGGCATGGGGGATCGAGTTCATGTCCCTATCCCGCATAGCCTGCCTAAAATCCTAGGGTATTCACATGTGCCATAACCTAGGGCCAGGTCTCGGCTACACAGTGACAAAGGTCCCTATGGTCCCCTTGCTCGTTTCTGCGAGAACGAGCCTTACATGTATGGTAGGGGTCAGTAGGGCTTATATTGCCCATATACGCACAATTTTGGGCTAAGGACGGGGCCAGACTAAAATCCTCGTAGTATTAACAGTTTCCCCGAATGTATCACACCGCCAGGTAACCCTTGGATACAGTGCCATTGGTCCCCTTGCTCGTTTTTAAGGCATCCGCACCATAACAGTGTCTGAATATGGGCCAAATTGGCATGGGGGATCGAGTTCATGTCCCTATCCCGCATAGCCTGCCTAAAATCCTAGGGTATTCACATGTGCCATCACCTAGGGCCAGGTCTCGGCTACACAGTGACATAGGTCCCTATGGTCCCCTTGCTCGTTTCTGCGAGAACGACCTTACATGTTTCTTCGAGATTAATGCTCTTATTGTATTGATTTTGATGGTGATACGGTGCTAGCACCGCATCCCCGCGTTGATATGGTGATACGGTGCTACGGTGCTAACTTCACGCACATACTCCTGGGCCAGTTTCTATCGAAAACAACCTCAGATGGACGGTTTACAATGTCAGAAATCTGTACAGTTTAACAACGCTGCAAGTAATTATTGTAGATTTTGTTTTCATTTAGCAGTTAAACTTAATGAATCTTAATAATGTTTGCAATAATACACTTCACTGGCAATCAATTTAAACTTATATAGTGTTATACCTCTACTCATGTACCGGCATACTTCCGAGGTTGTTTTCGATCGAAAATGGCCGAGGAGTTCCGAATGTTTGCCTATCATAAAGATGAAAAAAATCACAATTAAAATCTTGGCCAACACTAACTCTATGAATTTGTCTTAACAAAATTGGGGCAAATGAGTTTTCATTATCATATACTATTATGGCATGCGTTAAATAAATAAAATAAATCTTCTTTACGTAATCCAAAAGTTTAAATTCTAAAACAATGGGAAAGAAAAATTGTTGTATTTAATTTAAATAATATTTTATTATTTGTCTCTGCTAACCAGGTAAAAGTTGATCACTGTTTTAACACACTAGTGAAACGTCAATACATGCATTGTTGTGACTTTAGGGGCACCTTCATGACATAAATGAAGCAGTTATTGTAGTTTTTTTTATTAAACATATGTATATTTATGAAATAAACATTCCCCTGCTGTGCATCAAGGCAAGCTACTATATTAAGACAAGGTTTTACGTTAAGCGGATTTAAGTTCAAACACATCTTTCGTGGAAATATTTTGTTGATGCAATAGATTTATCACTGGTCATGTTAATCTCTACTCTGTGCAAAAACCCAATAACTGAGTCAATAATGTACCAGATTTTCTAGGTTTCGAAGTGGTGAGAATCAATTAAGAATATATGTTTTTAGCTTCCATAGTAAACATGACCTCTGATATTCATGTAGAATACTAGTAGTTAGTTTTATGATATTTCGTTGTATTCTGGGCCATTCAAAGGCATTTTTCACCGAATGCAGATAGTATGGCTAAAGAAGTTGCAATGAATCGTAAGCTATTTCATTTAAAACTGGCCCTTTTAAGGTATATGGAATTTGCAATATTGTGATGTATCAAATAATGCAAAGGTTCTGCTTTAATAACAAGAACGCTGTAGAGAATACAATTAACGATAGCGGAAACATTGATAAAGATAAAATAAAATATAAATATAAAATATAAGCACAACTATGGGACTATGTTGCATTGAAAAAGGCAGAATCATACAGACAATGACCACGTTTTTTTCTTTAATATTATACAAACACAAGATGACGTCATTTCCTGGGACAACACAGGATGATATGCATCCGGTCAACATTCGCAATTAATCAGGAGAAGCTACAAATTCGGGGGAAGACGGCGAGGCAACGGTGTATTACTTTTGTTCAATTATCTTACACATACGGAGACCACCGCGTCGGGTAAAACACGTCCAATTGTAGCTTAGTTTTTGGACATTTGACTCGAAGATGTTAATTTAAGATGCACTTCGAAGAGTTTATCTTACCAACAGTGGCGCTAATGTCAGTGATCAGTATCCGCCAGAAGAGAACCGTCGAGGGCAGCCATTCCCGGCGCTTCGGAAATCTAGAGGGGAGAGAAAAGACTACGCTAGTGAGAGACATATTAGTTATCATTTAAAAGACTATAATATATATAAACCTCCGTCGGCATCTGACCCAGTAATGCAGTGTGCCGACACTAGCCAGAGGCGTCAGTTTTATTTCTACTCGTACTAGTAGCTAGTCGATGTTCTCTGCCTCCAGCTAATCCAACACTCAAGATGTATTTTACGTTAACAATAAAGCCGTCGATCCAGCCACCATCTAGGTCGACGTCCGAACGGTCGTTGACACTGACTAATTAAAAACTGTATATGTAAACGTCTAAACCGTTGTCTACGTCGTCGTCCCGATCGCCGTTTACGTCGAAGAAGCAGCCGATGGCTGTGCCTAGGATTCAGTCGACGATTGTACTATAAGTATCTATCATGTGGTGTTTCCGGCAAGAATAGAAAAATCCGACCGAGGGCAAGCGCGTAAGCCGGTAACGAGGCTTGCCGAGTTACCGGTCACGCAGCGTGCCCGAGGATAGGATTTTTCGATAAGGACCGGAAAAACATGATTGATTTTTTTTCTTGCATACCTAAATTATGAATTTGTGGAAAAAATGACGTAAAAAATGCACTTAAGTACATTTCACCCAAAAGCGCGTGCAACGTTGTGTACTGACGTCATAAAGCGAAGTAATTTTAAATCACTATCGACGAAACATAGTTCCTTTAAAATCTCGCTTTTACGATTATTCATTTCCAAATTCAATTAAAAGTATTGTATACTTATATACTCCGCATTATTGAAATTGCATAGTTTACTTTTCATAAACAACACAATAAAAGAAATAAGAAGTGGCGCGTTGTTGTGCGTGACTCATCTCACATGGGGGATGTAAGATGAGTTTTTCCAGCACCAGTCACATGACCGGAAACACACGTCCGGTATGCAAGAAAGAGCCATATTCAATGACGACTGCGATGATGACAGCCCCTCGGATTCGGCCAACGACGACACCGCGAAACCAGCCGACGACTGACCGTGGCCGCACCGATGAACTTGCCTGCAATTGTTACGACGACTGCACCCAGTGCTCAGCGGACGACAACACCGAGGGTTAAGGGGACGCACGCGGATGGCTCTGTCGATAGCAACGCCGACTTAAGACTAGGACTAGAAGAAAACTTTAGCCATCAATGTTAGCTGTTGAATATTGATGGAATAAAATCCTACATAAGAGCTCAGAAATGTGTTCCTATTGTAAATTTATAAGGATGTCTTATTTTTGTGTAAAACATGGTTAAAGTAAGGTCATAAAGTTTCAGTCGAAATAATGTGATAAGTAAGTCTAAAAGGGTGCACAGAGGGGTTTTATTATTGTACAAAATGGATAAAGTGAGTATCAGTGTGTGAATGTGTTAAAAGTGGAAACTCTGGATTAAACTCGGTGAAGATTAGTTCCATTTCGCAAACGACATTTGCATGTGTCCTTTATCTCACCGAGCAATTCCATTTATTTTCAGTTGCATGATATAGGCTTTTTCAAGTTGTTAAAAACCTCTTAAGAAAATATAGGGACAGTAGGTCGAGATTTGAACAGCAAAACAGGCAGGCGTACAGTCATAGGTTGTTTAAACGACTACACATGACTTTGACATATTGATTAGCTATATCGATAGAAATTATGCTAACATATTTTTATTGTACTAAATGCAATACTAAGAATACTATTTTCTACTAATATGTCCCCTGTATTGTGAGCTTAAAACATCTCATTTGACTGATTCATTCGGAGAACCTTGGTCATTTTCAATCGAAAACACCCTCAGATGTATGCCGGTACATCAGTAGAAGTAGTTCGTAAAATTTAAATACATTTTAAATACTTGTAGTGTTTTAACGTGTATTTTCACTATTAAGTTTAAATGGATTGGCAGTAAAGTGTATTATTGCATATGTAATTAAGGTTCTCAAGAGTAAAGTCATAAACTTAAACTTTTTAACGCTTGTCTGACTTCTTAAATATTACTTATTACTAAGATATGCATACATAACAAAGAATACGTCCACACAGCGTTGCATCGTTCTACAAAATTCCGTCGAGTTGAAATTTTGGCCAAGGATTGCATCGTTAAAATACAAGCAAATCTAAAACATTTCACACTCGTAGAAATAGAAAATAGCAGTCTTTTTAGGCTAAGCATTATTTGCATATTTTCTCTTATAAGAGTTATTAAGGAATTAACGCCCATTACTTGTTTATCTTCATCGGTTATGACCCCGTTGAAATCACGTGATTCATCACCCTGTAATGTTAAGAATACAATGGCCAATAGGACCAATGACAAGGTGGCTGTTACAAACAACAGAAACATATTTCGTTTTACTAAAGAACAGGCGATGAGTAACGACACTTTGCATGTAGCAAACTTAAATAAAACTATACCTGGAGTTTGCATTAAGCATTTTTATCGCTTTAAAATAGTCTAGTTTAGATCTCATACAGTGTTCAAAAACAGGCTAAACCTGTTGTCTGCTTCATGTGTAGGTTACTGCATCTATTTTTAGATTATTTTATCTTCGGCGCATTGATCTCCCCGTCCGAAATTTTGTTAAAAAAACTAGGCCAAGTTGAAGTGTTGTGATTACTTTGTATTCATTAAATGCACCTTGCTTGTTAATTGCAGTATGGATTATACTCCACAACGAATAACATCAGTTTCAAAACATAAAAGTACAGAAAGTAAAAAAAATCCAGTGACAATGTGATGTGGATCAGGAAGTACATTTCACAAGAGGTATTTTATCACTTTTAAACCGTGTAGCAGATTCATGTACATAGAATGACCTTTCTTTTCTCAGTGCTAATTCTCCTGTTTAGCTTAGCCAGCTGCACCAAATTATCATTATTTAGCCACGGCTGTGTCTGAATATACATTACTGACCACTGCAGTTACACAGATACGTCTTTATCAGGACTTAACTTTGAATATTATCGCTTTTATAACATTTAGAATTTTTTGAGTTGATTTAAAACTCTTGAGTTACAAGCACTTTACTCGGACTGACTAAACACCTGACACAATAGATAATGGAATTCCTTCGTTAGCTTTTGTATTCTTAACCAGAACTGAGGGGATTCCAAATGTTTCAGGAATATTATAAGTAATATAAATATATTACTAAAATACCTGTCTTAAAGCTGCACTCTCACTGTCTGAACGTTTTGACAACTTTTTAATTTTTGTCTTGGAACGAGCCATTTTTTGCGAAAATCCATGGAAACCAGTTATATAAGATGTTGGCAGATTTTTATACTTAAGATCAAAAATTGATGTTTTATGCATTAACTTAAACGGTTTAAGCCATAAAACATTAATTTTCGAACGGTAATATGAACATCTGCGATCTGATCTTTTGTCAGCTTTAATATAAGTCCCAAATGTCTATATTATACATATCTTTTTGCAGAGATCGATGTAGTATGTACAGAAGTGGAGCATGAGGACCAATCTTTGCCTATGACATAAGCCTGTGGCTATTTATAATGAACTGATATAATTATAAGGCTATTTATAATCAAAAGAAAAAAAAACCCATGCGAAAACCTAAAATAGCCGCGAACAACCTGATGATCCGTGTTCTATTTTTTTTTCGACCTATGACATAATAGGAATAAATTGTTATCTAGCTTTTTTATGCCCCGAAGGTGGGCATATTAAAATCGCACCGTCCGTCCGCCCGTCCGTCCGTCCGTCCGTCCGTCCGGCTCTATAACTTTCCCTTGTATGGACAGATTTTAAAATAACTTGCCACATGTGTTCCACATACTAAGACGACGTGTGGCGTGCAAGACTCGTGTCCCTACCTCAAAGGTCAAGGTCACACTTAGTGTTTATTCACAATTGAGTGCTGCATATAAGGACATAGAGTATAGGTTGTCGTGTCCGGGCTGTAACTTTCTCTTGTATGGACAGATTTTAAAATAACTTGCCACATGTGTTCCACATACCAAGACGACGTGTCGCGTGCAAGACCTGTGTCCCTACCTCAAAGGTCAAGGTCACACTTAGTGTTTATATACAATGGAGTGCTGCATATAAGGACATAGAGTATAGGTTGTTGTGTCCGGGCTGTAACTTTCCCTTGTATGGACAGATTTTAATATAACTTGCCACATGTGTTCCACATACCAAGACGACGTGTCGCGTGCAAGACCCATGTCCCTACCTCAAAGGTCAAGGTCACACTTAGTGTTTATTCACAATGGAGTGCTGCATATAAGGACATAGAGTATAGGTTGTCGTATCCGGGCTGTAACTTTCTCTTGTATGGACAGATTTTAAAATAACTTGCAACATGTGTTACACATACCAAGACGACGTGTCGCGTGCAAGACCTGTGTCCCTTCTTCAAAGGTCAAGGTCACACCTAGTGTTTATTCACAATGGAGTGCTGCATATAAGGACATAGAGTGTAGGTTGTCGTGTCCGGGCTGTAACTTTCCCTTGTATGGACAGATTTTAAAATAACTTGCCAAATGTGTTCCACATACCAAGACGACGTGTCGCGTGCAAGACCTGTGTCCCTACCTCAAAGGTCAAGGTCACACTTAGTGTTTATTCACAATGGAGTGCTGCATATAAGGATATAGAGTATAGGTTGTCGTGTCCGGGCTGTAACTTTCTCTTGTATGGACAGATTTTAAAATAACTTGCCACATGTGTTTCAAATACCAAGACGACGTGTCGCGTGCAAGACCCGTGTCCCTACTTCAAAGGTCAAGGTCACATTTAGTGTTTATTTACAATGGAGTGCTGCATATAAGGACATAGAGTATAGGTTGTCGTGTCCGGGCTGTAGCTTTCCCTTGTATGGAGAGATTTTAAAATAACTTGCCACATGTGTTCCACTTACCAAGACGACGTGTCGCGTGCAAGACCCATGTCCCTACCTCAAAGGTCAAGGTCACACTTAGTGTTTATTCACAATGGAGTGCTGCATATAAGGACATAGAGTATAGGTTGTCGTGTCCGGGCTGTAACTTTCTCTTGTATGGACAGATTTTAAAATAACTTGCCACATTTTTTCCACATACCAAGACAACGTGTCGCGTGCAAGACCCGTGTCCCTGCCTCAAAGGTCAAGGTCACACATAGTGTTTATTCACAATGGAGTGCTGCATATAAGGACATAGAGTATAGGTTGTCGTGTCTGGGCTGTAACTTTCCCTTGTATGGACAGATTTTAAAATAACTTGCCACATGTGTTCCACATACCAAGACGACGTGTCGCGTGCAAGACCCGTGTCCCTACCTCAAAGGTCAAGGTCACACTTAGTGTTTATTCACAATGGAGTGCTGCATATAAGGACATAGAGTTTAGGTTGTCGTGTCAGGGCTGTTACTTTCCCTTGTATGGACAGATTTTAAAATCACTTGCTACATGTGTTCCGCATACGAAGACGACGTGTCGTGTGCAAGACCCATGTCCTTACCTCCAAGGTGAAAGATACACTAAGGTTTATTCACAAGGGAATTCTGAATATAAGGACATAACAGTGTAGGTTGTCAAGTATGGGTGGTATTTGTTTATGTTCAGAGGCAATTTAAAATAACTTGCCATATGTATTTGACACGTAAAGGCAAGATCAACTTTTCATGTACTGACCTTGTCCGTAGGTCAATGTCACATTCGGGGGCATTCGTCACATACTATGACAGCTCTTGTTTTCTCTCAAGATGGTTATAAGGAGTAGTTGCTCTGTCAATTTGTATATCATAAATGTTTGTGTTGTAATATGATGGGATTTAATTAAAATAGCACTGAATTGTAGAAAACCGGGTGTGTGCCACATGTACAATTCGCAGTCTTATCGCAATGGTTAAGGACATACTATGATTTTAGAACACGACATTCTTACTGATATCATTTCAATTCATCTCCAAATGTGTTCATTGTGTTTAAGTTGAATATCACACTTATGTGGCTCAATGAAGAGTGCATATGGTAGACTAATTGGGCACATGTTGTACATATTTGTAATGTTTCATTAGATTTTTGAATATTGACTTTTCTTTTTGTATATAAAATGCATATCTCCTACAAGGAGGAAATAAAGATATTGAATTGAATTGAATTGAATCTTAAGGCTTAAGGTGACACATAAACCATGATTTTTTAAAACTTTTTTAATCGGAATTCAATCAATTTGACCACTATGGGATTGGCTTTCGCACATAACGTTCTTGCTTATATCTCATAGTCATGATGATAAATGTAATACACTATGGATTTCATAGCAGTTATTCGTGTCTGAGCCATAGCTTTTTACCTCTACTGGTCAAAGGCCGGAAGAGCTTATGCGATGACAATGTGTATGTCGTATGTGCGTCAGTGTGTCCATGCGTCAGTGTATCTGTAAATGATTGTGAACACGATACAGTCTTCGGTGTTATTGTAACTTGTACAGTAGTTAGATATCTATCAGAGCTAGGTTCCTTTCGAAAACCAGCCAGATCCGTCCATGCATGACTAGATTATGGCACTTGAAAATATAAGAAATGCTATTTTTAGCCAAGTCTATAGCCAATTCTTGTATTAGAGAGAGACATCTTGTTTTTTTTTTGGTTGTGCAATTAGTTTCATGTTGTACTCTCCCTTGCCCTTGTTAATAAGAGATCAATATTTCAGTTGAGGTTGGTTAATTTTAAGCTCTATTGGCTAAAGGTCATTTATAGCTCTATTGACCAAAGACCAGAAGTGTCTGTCGTCCATCTGAATGTAATTGCTTGTGAATGCTTTTTTATGCCCCTGGGGTCATTACTGGCAACGCCCCGGGGTTCACAGGTTTGGTATACTTATATAGAGAAATGTTTGAAAATCTTTTTGTCGAAACCTCTAGGCACGGACCCTTGCTGTTTTTAATAAGGCATCATTTAGTGGTCCTCTTCCAAGATTATTCAAATGTCCCTGGGGTTAAAACTGGCCCTGCCCCGGGGGTCACAAGTTTCCGACAGACTTATATAAGAAAAAAACCCTGTCAAAATATTCTTGTTTCAAGCCACAAGGCTCATTCCTTTGATATTTGTTGTGGAGCATCATATGATGACCCTCTACCAAGACAGTTGAAATTATGCATCTAGGGCCAAAGCTGGCCCCACCCCTTCTGACCTTCTTTCTTATTTTTAAAGCTACATCAATGAAATTTGGATCATGTGTACAGTTTTGCAAACGAGCATCATCGTTGTCTTCGGATGATCTGGACCGTGACCTTTTGACCTTCTTTCTTATTTTTGACGCCACAGCAATGAAATTTGGACCGTTTGTACTGTTTTGTCAACACATATTTATTTTCTACTTTGATGACCTTGTATGTGACCTCTTGACCTACTTTCTTTTTGTTGAAGTTACAGCAATTAAATTTTGACCATGTGTACAGTTTTGATAACAAATATCATTGTTGTGCATTGCTGATCTGGACTGTGGCCTTTTGACCTATTTTCTTATTTTTGAGCTTCAGCGATTCGTTAAAGCATGATTGTTTGATTGACATTATCATGTGATGTTATCATGGTATTCTTCAAAGGTCAAATTATCCATCGACTGTTGTCCTTGTCCTTGTGGACTGGTGCTTTAGGCATCGGTTTTCAAATGTTTCCTTGACTTAACCGGCGTGGGTTCGCTACCCACTAAAACTAAATATTTTTATACTTCAATTGTATTTTGTTTCTGCAAGTCCGGTGTCCTTGAGTAAAATAATGATAAAATACGTGTTTTCAGATGTATTACCAGGAAAACTAATTTTTGCCCCAAAAACATGAGCGAGTCCCTTAAACATATGGTTCTCTTTGAATGCGTGCTATAATTAGTATGTACATAATTTGAATACCAACTACTGTCATTGGCACATATTAACATTTTATGTTCTCCGATGTTGAACATGCAACGTTTTCAGCTAACCCAAACCCAAAACGTTCCAAGTGAACTATATGTTTGTTGCTTATTAACCATTCATACATGCTCTGGATTGAAAATGACCACAAGAGCCATACCAGTAGAGCATAGGCCCTCATGGGCCTCTTGTTTACTAACCTTCTTTATTAGTAGTCGCTGCCAAAAACGCGTGGATAGTTGCGTGATTCGTTTTCCAACAGTGTTCTATTAGTGTGTTGAAATTAGCTGTATATTGATATTATTTTTGATATTTTGATAAAGATATCATGAAGAACCAACACAGAGAAAACATATACTGTGGACGAAGTAGAAGCTGACTTTTCAAGGCTTCCATATAGCATACGGTTCTAGTCATGATCAATAAAAGACTTTAAAAAAAGTAATGTGATAAAAGGGTTTAATTTCGAGAATAGCAGTATGTATATGTCTGATTTTGACATTTATACAATAATCATAAGTATAAGTAAAATACTTAGGCACAGTCTATTGAAGCAGTTTCATATTTTCAAGAGGTCACTTGTTTTAATTATACCATGGTCAATATTTTCAATTTCCCCCTTTTTAGGTAGAAGGTTTAATGATATTATTTTCGATGTTTATAAAGATATCCCATTGATAAAAAAGTAAAACTCAAAGCAATACCCAACACCAGCTATGATGATAGATTCATCTACTCTGAAATTAACATCACAATATTAATATTATTTTTATATTTTTTATTACTATTATTATAATTATTATTAAATAATAATAATAATAATAATAATAATAATTATTATTATTATTTATTATTATTATTATTATTATTATTATTATTATTATTATTATTATTATTATTATCTCAGAAAGGTCAGCATGGCTGAAGCAAATCGTTCGGTGGATGAAAAAGAATATTTTTCTCGAGTAAATCTTGCACTGACTGACTGTGGTAGGAGAGTGTTATCACAACTCTTACAAAGGAGGGTTGGGCAGCTCACACCAGAAAACCATCCGGCTCAACCTTGGTCACTAGATGATTTTTTAAATCATTACATGGAAGATATTTTGTTATCTATTGGCAAAGAAAAAAGCAAGAAACTCATTCTTTATCCAGGTTTTGGAATTAAAACTGATTTGGCCAAGTGGGATATTCCCCTTTTTGTTTTTGTACTTCTCAATGCATCCAAACTAGACGATGATGACAATCTACACAGGCAACTAAGACATGATATCTGTAACCTAAGGGAGTTAAGGAATAAAATGCTACACAAGGGAACTCCAGTATTGGACGAGTCAATGTATCACAATTATCTTGGCCGCATTGTCGGTGCTGTGCAACGAATCTGTGATTACATGCAGGAGCCAGATTTGAAGATATCTCTTCTTAAGGAAATTAATAAGTACGAAAGCCTTCGACATATTTACACAAACGGTCTTATTTCTGAGTTGGGTTGCAAAACCGTTGAGATAATTAATGAAGGTGGGTATGTTTTCTAATTATTCATAATCGAGCGGTATGTTTTTGAAAAAAAAAACGTTTAACCTGACACATTTTTATTACTAATAGTAACAATAGCTTTATTTCGCAAACAAGTAAGAAAACATTCATTATATCGTTATTTGTAAAATTATATACATTTTTGCATGAGAGAACTCGGGTTATCATAATTGCTGATTTTTTTGGCTAAAAATACAACAACTGGCAAGCGTTGGCATCACTCCGCGACTCTTGTTGGGAAAAAAAATCTTAAAAACACGTTCGCTCGAATGCTATTAGATAAAGATTGTGCATCTTTATGGCACATCCCAGCGTGATATTGTATTCAATGCAATATAGATATACACTCATATATTGATATAAATTATATGCTTTCCGAAATTGGAATTTCACCGTTTGATAAATTTTGGTGTTAACTCGGTGTAATACATTGCGATCTTACATTGAAACAAAAAAATATTCTCTCTATAGATATGCACATTGTTCATTCAGCTGACGCAGCGGTTGAAAGTGGGCTGCAACAAATGAAAACGATCCTCCAGAAAAAGGGGTTGTCAGTGAATATTCCAGGTAACATACCGCTCTAGCAATGTAATATGTCACCTTATTATCCAAGGACATACAACACATCACTGTCTTGTGCCGTGTTTGACGAAACCTGGTTAGATGTTACTTCTGAGTATATATGTTATGTTTAAACGAGCAAATATGTTTTTAAAGCATAACGATAAAACACAAGTTAGCATCTTAATAATTGAATACATTTTGGTGGAGAGATCTTTCGAAATACTAACTTTGCGTTAAGTGGAAAATCAACAGTCTTTGTTTTATTGAATCTGTTTACTGAAGTGGTGGTGCAATTGCTTTTATGAATATGTGTGTCTTAATTGAATATATGTTATGTATACCAGATTTTTCTTTAAGTTCTTGATGTCATTGTCATGTTTCGGAACTATAATAAAGAAGACGAACAATCCATTACGGACCGTCTACTTGAAACCTTTACAGAGGCATTAAAGCAAGGTAAAGAAATGGCAGGTAATGAAGGTTTTTGTTTCGCAATTGTTACCATCTGCATTTAGGACTTATTCTCTGTAAAGAAAAAAATAAAATGTTACAAAAGTAATTGATATTATTCTTTGTAACAGATGAATTAGGAATTAAAAGTATACAAATTAACAAACTCTACAATGTTCACGGGAAATAATCTTCAATATGCTCTTAAACAAGTAAATATCTGCCGGTTTGAGGCTTAAGGCTTCAACTTAGACTCTCAAAGGTGGTGGATATGCCCTGACATATCTAATTATAACGGCAGATATACGTACGCTTTAAATGAGTTGTAATTGTCTTATAGATGACCAGACTGCAGACAAGCTATATGTTGAAGTCAAGGCCCTTGTTCGGAAGTTATTTGACGGTTAGTCAGTAAATTTGATCGCCTGCGTTGCCTAATGTTAACAGATAACAAGTATGTGTATTTAATGTGTATGATGCTTTAATTAAGTACTGTTTATATATTGAATTTAAACTGTCCATTATATTTCCGATAATAAGTCAGTATGAACTCGGTAAATCATTGTATTAATAAGTCCTTATTCAACGAATTATTCCTGTGCCGCTGACCATTTCAAGGCGATAAACCCAACAAATATTCATCAAGAATTTTAATGCATTGTAGTTCGTTGACGTCGTGTGTCTCTAAAGTGTATGTTAGGCCGTAAACCATCGACCTCAAACCCGGGTCATCGTTGCATTTCTTGCTACTGGCTTGTCCCTGCAGTTTCAGCCGTTCTATTGTATTAATCTGTTCAATACATTGGTACGCATTATCTTTAATAAACCCATCATCTGTCTTCCTGTTTCAGAGAAAAAAGAGATAACGAAGGTCAGCAGAGGATGTATTATACTATCAATCCAGTGTCATGATTTAGACGCGGTCATTTCACTAGTCCAAGATAGCCTTTCGGGGAAGCTTGGGAGTTTATTTGAACCTCTTGAAGAAGTCATCTGGACCGATGCAGTCCATGCTCTCTTTGAAGTATGTGTTGGCATTACGGGACAAAGTTGCTGGGCTCTCCTTAACGAAATGTGTAAGTTGTGGAAAGGAAGGAAGGTATTGATTTTTGCAGCTTATACAATACTGTTATTATAATTCCAATTCGATATTGTACCAATTCATTTTAGCTCGAATGTGCAACTGAAGGTATGTAACACTAGTGATTATTCACTATTTAATCCTTATTCTTGTTACATAACAGTACTGTGCCATTATTACGAGCTCCTGGTAGGGGCATATTTGAATATATTTTAAAAGAACAGTTTTGGGAATGGTGACGTTTTCGTACGTTTTTCTTGGGACTAATCAATTGTGTAAACTTTATACATTATAATAGATATCAGGTATTGATACGTGTTTTTAGCTCACATGAGCACAAAGTGCTCAAGGTGAGCTATTGTGATCGCCCTATGTCCGTCGTCGTCCTTCGTCAACAATTACACTGTTAACACTTTAGAGGTCACAATTTTGGCACTATCTTAATGAAACTTGGTCAGAATGTTACCCTCAATAAAATCTTTGACAGGTTTGATATTGGGTCATCTGGGGTTAAAAACTAGGTCACCAGGTCAAATTAAAGGAAAATCTTGTTAACACTCTAGAGGTCACATTTATGAGTGTATCTTCAGGAAACTTGGTCAGAATGTTAATATTATTGATCTCTAGGTCAAGTTCTAATCTTAGTCAAGTGCGCTTAAAACTAGGTCACCAGGTCAAATTTAAGGAAAAGCTTGTAAACAATCTAAAGGTCAAATTTATGACAGTATCTTCATGAAAGTTGTTCAGGATGTTTTATTAATAATCTCTAAGTCAAGTTTAAATCTGGGTCATGTGCGGTAAAAAACTAGGTTACCAGGTCAAATTGAAGGAAAAGCTTGTTAACACTCTAGAGGTCACATTTATGACCATATGTTCATGGAACTTGATCAGAATGTTATTCATGATGATCTTTATGTAGTTTGAAAACTGGGTAATCAGAGGT
>NC_069126.1:10365601-10368101 GCF_026914265.1 Mya arenaria
ACCAACAAACCCGTCTTCGCCTGACCTGCCCTATGCAACAACAACCAACAATCTGATATTCGGCATCGAGCATCTTGTTTCTCAAGAAAACAAACATCTCTTTACACGTGCCAACTTCATTGCTGCAACTTAACGTTTTGTCTTGTAGTGTTGTAAGTAAGTATCCTTGTTGAAAGGCTGGTGTACAATATGTGCGACACCACTTCCTCTTTTTCCGACGTCTATAATGTTCAGTTCATTATATTTAAACTACTTACGAAATACGTATAGCCTTAACTAAAACATTTTTTTTAATTAAACACGTTTTAGCTTCGAAGTCTAGTGTTTTCTCAACAAAATTTAGTCAAAAACCTGATGAGCTATAACATCGAACCTTTTTGCTTACTAAAACAAGCCAATTCTAACATGGAAAGCAATTTATATAAAGATTTAAAATGTTTGTCTTTCGATCCATTCAGAAACATTTTATATTGTATCACTTATATGTGGATTGTGCATATTTATTTTTTTATAATTCATTGTATTTAATTAAAATATATGTTCGAAATTAAGTGGTGGTTGGTCACATGTTGCCCATTAACTGATCAATACTTAATACAGTTAAAAGGGAGATGGGTTTTTTTTTAAATTTTCGGAAAAAAAATGAATAAATTTCTTTACAAAGACGCATGTTCAGGTGAGTTTTCTGTTTGTTATTGGAATATTGGAGGGTAATGTGCATATAAAATGCATATTTGTGGTTCAACCTTTCGTAAGAGTTTCGTACTCAACACTTTTCGATCAAATTGAACTGTATGTACATTGAGATATTCAGGCATTCCAAGATTTTCTGACATTGTTAAACTGCAGAAATACATATTTATGTTATGCTACATCGTTGATAAGAGTGAAGCCTTGTCACGATGTTATTATAATCATCCGTCTGTGATTAAATTCCCAGATTTATTAACTTCAAAAAATAAACAAGAACTTATTTAAGAATCTTTATATAGCAAAAAACCTTGTCTCTAAGACGAACACGTTTCAATACTGGAAAGTTTCGTTCAATCTCATCTAATTTGATCATGTCCGTCTAATTAGTATCTGTATTTTTTCATAGTGTTGTTTTACTTTGCTATCACCATTGTGTTTATATATATATTGTATGATTACGATGACGTCTCAAACACGAGTTTTGTAATAACTTTATATAGAAGACGTACGAATGCAGATGTGTGCCAATTAATATAGCCCTTCAGTATCTTTAAATAGAACAAGTTCCAGCGCAAATGTGTGCCAATTAATAACGCCCTTCAGTACCTTTATGTAGAACAAGTACTAGCGCAAAAGTGTGCCAATTAATATAGCCCTTCAGTACCTTCATATAGAACAAGTTCGAGCGCAAAGGTGTGCCAATTAATATAGCCCTTCAGTACCTTTATATAGAACAAGTACTAGCGCAAAGGTGTGCCAATTAATATAGCCCTTCAGTACCTTTATATAGAACAAGTACTAGCGCAAAGGTGTGCCAATTAATATAGCCCTTCAGTACCTTTATATAAAACAAGTTCGAGCGCAAAGGTGTGCCAATTAATAACGCCCTTCAGTACCTTTATATAGAACAAGTTTGAGCGCAAAGGTGTGCCAATTAATATAGCCTTCAGTACCTTTATATAGAACAAGTTCGAGCGCAAAGGTGTGCCAATTAATAACGCCCTTCAGTACCTTTATATAGAACAAGTTCGAGCGCAAAGGTGTGCCAATTAATAAAGCCCTTTAGCGAGAGGGTGATTAATCAGGCTTTGGATACTTTCAAGCCAGTTGTAGTTATGAAGTATCGGCTTTTCCTCCAACGAGCGCGTGGTATTTGAACACTTGCATGCGCACGCTGAACTCAGAGATCATTGTAGTAAAGACGTGAATACAGCCTAGGAATAGAAGTTAGGTGAGTGTAAAATGTGTGGGCATCCATACAGCAAGCTGCTTTTTCTTTTTATTTTAAATTAAAATGGCTTTATTTTTTTACTGTTTTCTTTTTTTCTTTCGTTCTGTTCTCAAACTGTTATTGAAACTCATAATAGTTCCTTATCATTTTAAAAAAAATGCAAAGTGCAAAACAGACATAGTAAAACTTTTATTTTTGCTGATAAATTGGAAGTGAAGAATTCTGTATATCATTAACGATGTTTTTTTGTCCATATTTCTTTAAAAGCTCAAGTACATAACGGTTACAATAAAAAAATCGTCGCTAAACAATGACCACTAACAAATGTTCCGGGAAAACGGAATATAGCGTTGTTTATCTTCTGTGAGAGTTCTTCAACATTTAATTAAAACAATTTCATTTAAAACATAATATATTCAAGCAATGGCCTATACAGTACAGAAGCTCTCTTACTTACAATCGAGTTGTTGTTTTTTACATATTTTTCTACATATAAGCTTTTATGAACGTGGTTAAAATGAATATACCTATTAGTTATATAAAAACTTTATTGAAAGTGAAAAAGTTGATACGAAA